>NW_023596461.1:37300602-37430632 GCF_011947565.3 Pollicipes pollicipes | reverse complement strand
AATTGCGAAGTCAAAATATCGTTGGTTTTTGGTCACCATGACCTTAAACATGAACTCCATGCCATTTTGCTTAGAACAGGCATTTAAATGCAAAGCTGTCGCACGAGGAGGTCGGGGTTTACTTTGGACGCTTCTCTGAGTTCGACTCTGTTGACCTTATTTGACCCGAAGGTCATGACCTATGGACTGCCGATTTGTACCCAAGTGCGCTCATATACAGACCAACTCACCCTTTAGATTTTATGTCTCTAGCTCTTTTCGTTAATGAAATCTCAGGGAATCATATTGCCCCACCTTCACCCCATCCCAACGAAGGGTATTCAACCGGCCACCTGGGCGCGTGTTAAAAAAGACAGACCAAAGAAGATGGCAAGCAATGTCCACTTCTGCTAGGTAATGATAAACGCGTCTAGCCCCCAAAACCGCCCCTGCTGGTGTAATAAATTTTGGACTTGAACCAAATTCAGTTATATATTACGGGCTTGTACCATTGCTTGGTTGGAGGATAGACGTCAGTTAAGGCAGTTGAACCTGCATGTGATGCTGCAAAGCGCCGTCTGTCGTGTCTGTCTTTGTAAACATGAGCGTTGACGTTGTCAATGCGAAGACCTGGTGACGCAAGTGTTATGTAACAGAGATTTGGTACATCATTCGCAATACTCAGAGCCAGTAGGAAATAACTGTCTGCTTATCCACAATTGATCCTTCAATGACCTGATTGCTACAGCTGATTTGGGACAAGGCTGCCATTTAAGAAGCATGCACGAGTAAACCAGATTCAGCCTTAAATTATTTTACATATGGACGGTTTATGCAATATTAAGCCGCTGGAATCCTGGAGTCGTGCAGAAGGTTTTAAGCCCCTCCCGCCCCCCCCCCTCAATTCCAGGATCTAACGTTAAGAGACAAGATCACCTCGCAGGTGGTCGCCGCTTAATTCTGGTGGACTGCTCAAACATTGTGTGACTTGAAGTGCGATATTCCCGGTCAGGATTTGTGCGCAAGCAAAGCGAAAAGTTCAAAACTATGACAACGCACTGTAAATTTAGAGATGCTGGTAGTCATTTTGCAATGCACGATTCCTGTTGCGAAAGGCTGTACAAATACGCGCTTAACTGATGCATGCTTTCAATGAGAGTTTGTTCGCAACACCATCGCCAATGCGACATCATTCACGTGCCTCTACATGTATGTAGCCTGGACCGACTGTGTGAAGATATATGACTGGGTACCTTGACGTAGCGTTATGATCTTATTTTCTCCTGACCAATGGCATGCTTTTAAAGGCCGGGAATCTGCCAAAAATACCCTCGAGATGTGTCCTCAAACCTTCCGCTTGAGCGGATATTTGTAAGTACCAAGCTCTTGACAATCTGCAGGACATGGAGGCCAAAAAATATCGATGCGGAAGAGCCACAAGGTTTCAAAGCTAGGAGGGAGTTTTGTTGCGACACCAAGAGGATCCATGGAACTGTGGCCATGCTGTGACCGAAACCTAGCGTGGTTTCCCATCCCCGTTTTGGCCATGTCTCGGCAAAACTTGCGAGCCGATGGCTTCTATGACTGGGGGATTCCAAGAGGCCTCCGACCGGTCTCCTGAGGAGTGCATCGCGCCATAAAGTCACTCTATCCAGAGGAGGTCACCGCGTCGTGAGGTCACAGTCTTGTGAGGAGGACGCCGCGCCGTAAGGTCACTATCACGAGAGGAGGGCGTCGCGCCGTAAGGTGACAATCTGTGAGGAGGGCGTCGCGCCGTAAGGTGACAATCTGTGAGGAGGACGTCACGCCGTAAGGTGACAATCTGTGAGGAGGACGTCACGCCGTAAGGTGACAATCTGTGAGGAGGACGTCACGCCGTAAGGTGACAATCTGTGAGGAGGACGTCACGCCGTGAGGTGACAATCTGTGAGGAGGACGTCACGCCGTAAGGTGACAATCTGTGAGGAGGACGTCACGCCGTAAGGTGACAATCTGTGAGGAGGACGTCACGCCGTAAGGTGACAATCTGTGAGGAGGACGTCACGCCGTAAGGTGACAATCTGTGAGGAGGACGTCACGCCGTAAGGTGACAGTCTGTGAGGAGGACGTCACGCCGTAAGGTGACAATCTGTGAGGAGGACGTCACGCCGTAAGGTGACAGTCTGTGAGGAGGACGTCACGGCGTAAGGTGACAGTCTGTGAGGAGGACGTCACGCCGTAAGGTGACAGTCTGTGAGGAGGACGTCACGCCGTAAGGTGACAATCTGTGAGGAGGACGTCACGGCGTAAGGTGACAGTCTGTGAGGAGGACGTCACGCCGTAAGGTGACAATCTGTGAGGAGGACGTCACGGCGTAAGGTGACAGTCTGTGAGGAGGACGTCACGCCGTAAGGTGACTGTGAGGAGGACGTCACGCCGTGAGGTGACAGTCTGTGAGGAGGACGTCACGCCGTAAGGTGACAGTCTGTGAGGAGGACGTCACGCCGTGAGGTGACAGTCTGTGAGGAGGACGTCACGCCGTGAGGTGACAGTCTCTTGAGAGGGCCTCGCGCCGTAGGTCGCAGTCTTGTGAGGAGGGCGTCACGCCATAAGGTGACAATCTGTGAGGAGGGCATCACGCCACAGAACTACAGGGTCTTGAGAGGGCATCGCGCCGTGAAGTCGCAGTCTCTTGAGATCTGCCAGGATCGTAAGGTCACAGTCTCTTACATCGTGCCGAAAGGTTAAAGGCTTTTGAGGAGGGCTTCGCGCTGTTAGGCCATGGTCTTTTGAGGCGCACACGTAGATGGCTCAGTGGTCCTGACTGGCTCCCGCCTCCTGCCGCAGCTGGATGGCGCCAGTAAGCCACCGGCTATGACTCCTGAGGAGCAGGAGGTGATGACGCGCTCCTGCTGCCCGGACCTGGCCGAGGTGCGGCGCGTGCTGAACGATTGTGCTGGTGACGTGGACGCCGCCGCAGACTTCTTGCTGGCGCTCAACAACTGGAGCCAGGACGTGACCGGTCAGTGGGAGGAGGTGACGGGAGAGGGGGTGGGGGGCACTCCCCGTCGTGGCCAGGGAGGCATCGGGCGGGCCGCGCTCCCCACCGTGGCATGGGAGGTGACGGGCAGACCGCGCTTGCCGCCGTAGCAGGGTATGCGCGGCTGGGGCGCACTCCCCGCTGTAGCAGGGGAGGCGGTGGGCGGGCTGCGCTCGCTGCCACTGCCAGGGTCCGGCCCTGTCCGCTCCATGGCAACGGGTGACGACCGTCATATCTGGTAGTTCGTGACAGCCGCACTGGGTGCCGGGACGGGCTACGGGAGTGCGGATGGGATGGCGCCAAGTGGCTTTGGTTGGAGTGGGTTTGAAGGACCTTGATGGCCGCGTGTAAAAACAGGTGGAAGTTTCTGCGCTGGGCCGTATTGGGAATGAAACAGATCATGCTGTAGAAGGTAGCAAGTTGGTATATGTCGTAAGTTGTTAAGTGCATTTGTGAAGAATATGCACATAGATAAGGCGGTAGTAATAGCCTCATTCCCCGGCGAAAAAAGCAGGGAAAGGAGATATAGATGCGCTGATATTTCGGCAACATGCCCTTGTCGAAACGAATAGCAGAAGTGATTACAAGACTGTCTGCCGTCGATCCTACTCGACTTTTCAGGGTTTTTTTTTTAAACAGCGGGCCGCAGTTTTTTACAGGGCACCAACATTCAGGGGGACATCATCATTAAACATCCTTGTATAGCTCCCTGTATTTTATAACATTCAGGGCACATCTTTATTCAGCGTCCTTGAACCCCCCCCCCCCCCCGTATTTTATAACATTCAGAGGGCATCATTATTCAACATCCTCGTATATCCCCCTGTATGTTGGTGTCCTGTAAAAATTGTGGCTCGCCGTTTTAAAAAAGTAAAAAATCAAGTGGGATCATCTGCAGACAATTTTGAATGCACTTCTGCTATTCGTTTCGATAATAGCATGTTGCCGAAATATCAGGACGTCTATCTATATCTCGATTCTGGTTTGTCTCCGAGAAATAGGGCTATTTACTGCTGTCTCATCAAAGTCTGTATTTTGGTCAATACAAGTTTGGAGGGATGATGAGGACATGGCCTGCGAAGATAGATGTCAAGAATGCCAGAAAAAGACCTGTTAAGTGTCCAGAGTGCTTTGCGGCATTTACGGGCTGAGTTGCAGTCTGCTACCGGTCCCTGGTGCTAACTAGCGGCGCGCTGTTTCAGACGCCGCGGTGTCGTCCTCATCGCCGCACGAGATGACCAAGGCGGCCGCCGCCGCTACCGCCGCCAAGCTCAGGAATGAGAAAAACAGTGGCCAGGTACTCATGACCTGTCCTCGGCTTTACGTACCGCCTGACTCGTATCAGATAATTAGCCTGCCTCTTCACGACGGTCATGATGCTGTACTGATATTTTGCAGTCCATTTGTATTTGAAAGGTACGTCGGGCGGCTGCGGTCGCGGCCGTAAAGGTATGTTGGGCGGCTGCGGTCGCGGTCGTAAAGGTATGTTGGGCGGCTGCGGTCGCGGTCGTAAAGGTATGTCGGGCGGCTGCGGTCGCGGTCGTGAAGGTATGTCGGGCGGCTGCGGTCGCGGTCGTAAAGGTATGTTGGGCGGCTGCGGTCGCGGTCGTAAAGGTATGTTGGGCGGCTGCGGTCGCGGTCGTAAAGGTATGTCGGGCGGCTGCGGTCGCGGTCGTAAAGCGTCACCGTCTTGCCTCTGCATGTTTCCAGACTCCTGTCAAGGTAATCGGTCGGTTAATGGCTTTGCTTCCCTTGCACGTTATGCCCAGCTATGTGTTTGCTGTCTACAAACCATCCATTTCGTGCCTGGTCCTACTGCGCAAGTCACATTACTTCACTTTACGTTATTTCAGTTTATTTCATTTTATTTCACTTCAATTCACTTCGCTTCGCTTTACTTTATTTCGTGTCTGTTCCCGCACTTATCCAGTGATTAGCCAGTGGCTGATTGCTCCCCCATGTGCGGTGCCGTGGCTGTGTTTGGTGGTCGCGTTGATATGCTGCCGCCCCTCTCCCCGTGACGGTGCGTGAAGCCGTCCGTGACTGACGCTGTCGCGCCGCCGCCAGGCGAGCGGTCGGCCGCGTCGCGAGCTGGAGCGGCGGCAGCGGCGCGAGGAGCGCGAGCGGCGCCGCCGTCGGAAGGGCGCGGAGCCGGCCGACCCGGCCGCCTCGCCGCCGGCCGCCGTCGGCCGCCTGGCCGCGCTCACCATCTAGCGCCGCCGCCGTCGACCGTGTGCGCTCCGTGCCCCTGGGGCGGTGGGGCCGGCGGTCAGCGAGGAGGAGCGGCGGGCGGTGGCGCCGCCGCAGTCGGGCAGACCGACTCCGGCCATCGGCCGCCGGCTGGAGGGATGGGATAACCAGCTGGTGGGACTGGGCGCCGGTGCGACCGGCCGGTACGGGCCTGCTCACCGTGTGAGTGCCGCCGATCGCGGCTGGCGTCAGCAGCGGCTTGAGTGCGGACAGTGCCGCTGCTGACGGATGGCTGCTGCCGGTCCGACGGCCCGGACTGCTCGCATTGGTGTGAGCGCCCCTGGCGCGGTCCGCCGCTCTGGAACGGCTCGCTCTCCGAACGGGCAGAGGCGGCGAGCGCTCTGGAGAGCGCTCTTCAGCCCGTGTTGCCGCGTTCGCCGGTAGTGACTGGCGTGTGCCACGGTCATGCCCGGCCGCCGGCCTGCAGGGCGCCGGCGTCGGCGTCACGCCGGCCGTGGCGGAGGTCAGGTCATGCGCGTGCGAGCTGCTCCTGGGCTGGTGCGCCGCGCCGCCACACGTGATCAGAGTGGGGTCGGCGCGCCGGCGCCGACGCCATCTTGTTATTGTTGGAACATATTTAGCTGGTGCGGAGTACTTGACTGGTGATAGCTACCGGCGTTTATTTGGTGTTACTGATCCGCTACTACCCTCCTACCCTTATAACTGCTATGGTTAGCCGGAAAGCTGTGATGGACGTGGACTCAGTGGCGGCTGTGTTGCCGTGTTTCTGGGACCTTTGGTGGGAGGTCGGCGGTGGGCACTCGCCACGTGCGCTGCCCCTTGTGAATGACCGCTCGACCCAGGGCTGGCTACGGCCAGCAGCCCGCTTGCCTGTTGACCGCCGACTGGGACCGCGGCGGCGGCGCTGCCCCCGCGGCGACGCGCCGGATGACGGCAGACCACCGCGGTTGCGCTGCCTGTCCCTGCACCAGTGGATTCGGAGTCATGGCTGCGCCGTGTGACAGATGATTCGCCGGCCGGCGCGGGGCCGTGGCGCTGCGCCGTGTGACAGATGACTCGCCGGCCGGCGCGGGCCGTCGCGCTGCGCCGTGTGACAGATGACTCGCCGGCCGGCGCGGGGCCGTGGCGCTGCGCCGTGTGACAGATGACTCGCCGGCCGCGGCGCGGCCAGAGATGCGCGGGGCGTGGCGCTGCCGTGTGACAGATGACTCGACCCGTGCGGGGCCGCCGTGACGAGACCGCGGGGCGCGGGCGTGGGCTGCGCGTGTGACAGATGACTCGCCGGCCGGCGCGGGGCCGTCGCGCTGCGCCGCGTGCGAGTGGAGCCGCGTTGCGAGCCGTGCGCCGCGTGCGAGCTGTCTCACGTTTGGAGTCGGAACCGTCGTGGCTGCATGGAGCGTGAGTGGCTGCACCTGCCGGCGGCTGCATGTCTGTCTGCGGAGCGTCCGGCTGTTTGTGGGCGGTGTCGCCCCGACTGGCCGCCGGCGTGCAGCACCACGCGGCGTCAGCGGCGCGCCGTCCCCCGAGGCTAGCGGCCGCCCACGCTCCGGCCGCCTGTCGGGGTCGTCTGCCACCGCTCTGTGACCGCGATGATCGGAGCACGGACCGTAGACACTGTGACGGCCCGGAGACCGCGGTGGCGGCCGTCGTCGCATGTGGGGTCACAGGTGGCGTCGAGGTGCCCGGCGCGGCGCGGTGGCCGCCGGGCGTTGAGACCGGGCCGGGGGGTGGGGGGGAGGGGGGCGGTTAGCGGCGCGGTACAAGCGCGGTGTAGTCCGCGGGTGAACAGGCTAGGCTGGTTGTGCTTAGAAAATATATTTTGCAGCATGAGGGCGTGTTCAGTTCTGAGGACGGTGTGGGTTCGCTCCGGGCGGAGGCGTCCGATACAGACTGGAGCGGCAAGTCTCATCGGGTTGGCGGCGGCATATGCGCACGCACAGTCGTGTCCTGGCTGCATGCCACTCAAAACTGTTCAGGTCAGCTTTTCTATTGTGACAATTGTGTATGCAATTGCAATTTGTGTATGCAATTTACATGCCCTCTGCATTGATAAGCCCGACATTGTTCGGAGCGACCTCCTTGGTGCGGACAGTTCTCATTTTAGGATGCGGTAAAAGCGCGCTCCTAGCTTTTGACATTTGACAGCGATCATGTGCCTTCCGGGCGTGTTGAGTGCGAGTGCCGACAAATCATCACAATCTGCGACAAGAAGCAGCCGTTTTCGTGTCATAAGTTGTTGCTGAAGACAGCCAACCTTCAGTATACCAGGAGGTGCGTAAAGATTCGAACATTGATTGCAGTATATTATGAGAATACTGAAAGTTTCCAGCAGTGTTCACGGCTACTAGTGACCGGCACTTCTGGGCACGTCGTAATTTTTGATAATAAATTTCACTGGTTACCCGTCATTTTTGTTTATCCAGTAACTCCTGGTTTCCTAAAGGTCGTCCGCGTAGGAACTCCATGTCAACAAACGAGTTTAGAGCCTTTTATGGTCAAACAAGTGCTGCGCGCTAGTTGTTCCCGATGGCACTCGGCGTCGCGCGCTTTGGACGCGCTTTTCATTTCACGTGATCATCCCTTCATCTGAACAGCAGGCATGAAAATGCAAACTGAAGCCAGTCGGATTTCATAGTCGTCCTTGGAATGACGAGGTCGCCCGGGTCATTTCCCATTCGCCGCTTTGCAACCCGAAAAACGTAGACTTCTCGTGAGATCAGGGTCACAAGATGACCGAAATGGAAAACTCACGGCTGTCAGACTTGCTAACTATGCGTGACCAAACACCATTCTGTAAGATCTCCTAAACTAAAGCATCGGCAGGGGGAGTCCGGCTGTGAGATGTTTCTGCTTCTGACTTTAGTGCTGCTGCCTGTTGAGTAGCTGGTGGCGACACCTACTCAACGTGCTCGGCAGCTCCGGGTGGAGCCGCTCCGGCGTCGTCGACAGTCGCGGAGGGCTCATTCGCCTCAATCGCCTCGATCTCGCTAATTTCGTCCACTCTGTGGGGCAGGTGATGGGTGTTAGTTGAAATCACGCCCTATTATGAGGGGTTATTCCCCGAAGTGATTGATATTACCTACCAAAGGAAAAACGGCAGACTCATCTGTTGGAAAGCTAGCGGCAGAATGGTCTCAACTGCTTTGATAAAAACTCAAATGCCACCACGTGAAGAAGCTCCATAAGAAAAGATCAACGTCATATGCAGTAAGAGAGAGAGAGAGAGAGAGAGAGAGAGAGAGAGAGAGAGAGAGAGAGACAGAGAGAGAGAGAGAGAGAGAGAGAGAGAGAGAGAGAGAGAGAGAGAGAGATATATATATATATATATATATATATATATATATATATATATATTGCATCACTTCCAGTAAACCTTCCCTGCTGCGTGAATGTCGCAGTTTAGAAACTACAATATACTACAATACACCAAACAAGAATGCATTTCGCGCCTTGTAAATCGCTCACAAGCTGTGCCGCATGCCTTCCATTCCCCACCGGCAGTTACCCACTCCTAGTCACTGTCCTCCTCCTCTTTCCGTGACTGTTCTCCCTGGCTGTGATTGGCCGGCGCCGGGCCGCCGCCCTGCTGGGGGGCCGTTGGTTCGTCGGGCTCCTCCATGGAGTCCGGCATCAGACCGTCGTCACTGGAAGCGCGGTGCCCTCGAGCGGTCACGTGTGTGGCCGTGTCCGCCGGCCACAGATAGCGACGGGGAATTCGAGCTGTGTGCGGCTGTGTCCAGGCAGAGCAGGTATCGGCAGTGTCCAAGCGACGTTACACGGACGTCCTCGGGCTGGCGTTTTGCTCCGCCAGGGGATGCCGAGATGAGGCCAATTGTATGTAACCCAAAACATGCGCCGAGGGAACTGGTATCATGGCGTCAGCTCGAAGGTAAGTGCACAAGCGTAGCTCTCAAATCACAGATCAGCCAAGCTCTCTTCAATACTGCTGCTAACAATAACGCTTTGTACAACTCTTTGGAACCGAAGCGAAGCTGTCGCACATAAAAAAGAAATGGCACACTGCGTACTAAGACATTCAAAGCACATGCGTACCACACACAAAGCACATGTACAGCGTGAAGGAGAGCAAACCTCTTCTGACTGCACTCGCTGTTCCTAGCAAAAGGTCATCGGTAGGCGAGGACATCAAGGTGAACGGAAAACCCCGCCTGGGGAAGAACCTTCACGGATAGAACCCCGTCAGTCGCCTACGCAGCAGACCCTCGCCCCTCCCACACGCGCAGCTCAGCACGGGGCCGTTCCGGAGGCGGCCCGGCCCTGACGACGGCCGCCGCCGGCGTACTCACGGGACGTCGGCGTCCCACACTCGCAGCACGCCGTCGCTGGAGCCCGTGTACAGCTTCTTGCCCACCACGTGCATGCAGTTGATGGCGGCCTCGTGACCCGTGTATGTGCGCTTCAGGTTGCCAGAGCGGGCGTCGAAGGCGCGCGCGATCATGTCCGCGCAGCCGGTGAACACTGCGGCCGGCGTCAGAGGCGTCAGGTCAAGGCTGCTGCTGACCCGAGAGATGGGTCATGGTGGGGTTAGCGGGGTCAGCAGGGTGTAGGGGGGGGGGGGGGGGGAGCGGTTGCGGTAGCACCACCGACAGGCGGTTCCTTCGTCCGGCTTTGGGTTAGGTTTGGCCACGTAGCGCCACGCACAGCCCACCAACTGAGTCAAAAAACTTCTCCGATGAACATGAACTAGAACCCAATATCTGCATTGTAACAGAAACAAGATTCTAGTTTTCGGTTCAGCACGCATGTTCGTACTACATAAGAACCATGTCTGCAGAACCAGCCTTTTGTACGTGCTGCCACGTTGTGCTTCTGGCGCGAACTCGCCCTCCCCGTGCACCTGGTTCTGCCCCCGGCCGACTCCCTGATGTGACCTGGCACCTCCCTCCCTCTCACTAACGGATGCCGTTGTGGAACCGCAGGCAAATGACGGTGTCCCGGTGAGATTTGTAGGTGCGCGTGCAGTCTCCGAACTCGGTGATGAAGCAGCGGGCCGTGGTGTCGGCCGACCCCGTGTACATCAGCTTGTTGACCACCTGCATGCAGATCACCGAGTCCTTGTGGCCGCTCAGCAGCTGCCGGCAGGGGGACAGGCTGTCAGGCATTGTCACGCCACCAGCTCGGTCGTGGACTCGGGCTGGTGCGGGCGGCGGACAACTGGGGCTCCGGGCGCGCTCTCGCGTGGGTTAGCAGTGCAAGGGAATGAAGCCAGCGTATGTCGCTACAGAGATATTACGCAAAGATGCTATTTGATGTTCTTTTATCTTCACTACACGATTGAATATGGACTGCCATCACAGCAATGCATGCAGACGTCCTGAACCATGGAAGTAGTGCCTGAGTAGTGTGCCTGGCTACCAGGAGTGACGGACGCCATTTTCTGGACGCCATGTTTCTTCTAGCAGGCATGTTTTAATATACCATCCCATAATGCAGATGAATCGGTCCGTTTAAAAATGGTTTTCATTAGTTGTTAGGAACGACCTATGCACAGGTCACATGTAGCATGCGCCGACGCACGACAAATCAGCGCCGAGGATTGATATGTGCAACTCCTGGAGCCCGGACGATTTCACACAGAGTCCAAAACAGTTCTTTGCACTGAACCGTGGACTCATTTCTTTCAAAGCAGTGTTCAGCCCTGGGGTTAGTATTTGGTGAACAAGATTCACGATGAATCTTCTAGATCACTTTGAACTAAGACCATGAAAATGTCACGTCATTTTGTCTACAGAAGAGAACGCCAACGACACAACGGTCTGAGGATGGCCGCACGCTCGCACACGCTCGTGCACCACTGTCTGCTCCGCTCACCTTGGTGCACACACCCTGTTCGATGTCCCACTCGCGAACGGTCTTGTCCGGTCCTGAGGTGTAGAGCAGCTTGCCGGTGGCGTCGATGGCCATGCAGCTGACGGGACCCTTGTGGCCCTTGAACACCTGCCGGCCGGGCAGCAGGCGTCAGCTCGCCGATCGCCATGCCGTGTCGACGCCAGAAAACACTCAAGTGAGAAAACATCTGCCTGAAAACCACCGTAGGCAAACCAAACAAACAAACACGAACAAACGTTGTACGCAGACTGAGCATTGCGAATCAAAGACGTTTCAGTGGGAAAGCGAAGAAGGGATATGAGCAGCACGATACAATACTTTTAAAAGTAACCTCATGCTCAGAGTTTACCAAAAAAACAGCGTCCTGGCGAAAAGACCAGCAGCTGACTTTTGTGAGCTCGGTCATCATATGTTACCCTGGCGTTCGGAATACACACAACAAGCTCTGCTTAGCATGTTTTCCGGGCCCAAAACGAACCTTGCAAATATTTCTCTGGAAAGAAAATTGTTAATGAAAGAATGATGTAGCAGAAACTTTCACAATGCGAGGCGATCGGATCGTTAGTATCTTCCTCTGTTGGCTGCCATGCAGCATGCACTTGAACCCAAAGGATGCCACGTTTTGTAAGTATATTTTTAAATCGTATTTGTCTATAGTATGGCTCCACGTGGTGCTGGTGACCTTGACGGTCGTTGATTGACCTTGAGCTGAATCCCCTTGGCGACGGACCAGGACCGGGCTGTGCCGTCGGCGGCGCCTGTGATGAGGACGTCCCGCGGGTGAATGCCCTCTTCCAGGTCCTCGTCCTCTTTCTCGGGCTCCGGCTCGGCCTCCTGGTCGCCTTCGCCGCCGTTTCCAGCCAGGGGTTTGTCTGGCTTCTCCTCGTCGTCCCCCGGGATGAAGCAGATCGGGTAAACGCCGGCGGTGTGACCCTGCCAATAAAAGTAAAGGTCATGGTGCCACGATGACCTGAGCTGACCGCTGGCGTTAGCAATGCGTGTTGGAGTGACGTTAGGAGTGTGAACCTACCATTGTAGACCAAGACTGACAAAGCGTAGAAAGCAGGAGCAGGTTTCAGCTGGTCGTGCATCATGTGCCGATGTTGGTCAATGCAATAATGAAACCGCTGTGCGCAGCTTGCCCGCTGCACTACCGGTGCCCAATTTCTACTAACTCAGAATAACATAGGGCCATCTGGTCTCATCGCCCTCTCGGCACTAGGTCACATGAGGCTCACGACTCGTCCAGGACGAGCCGAGCGCGGGGCCTGGCGGTGCTGCTCACCTCGAACGTGCGGATGCATGTGGACTCGGAGTCGTCGTCGTCGTCAGTCTCAAACAGCCACAGCTTGCAGGTCTTGTCGTAGGACGAAGAGATGATGAAGTCGGCCGTACACAGCACGCGGGTGACACGTGAGGTGTGACCTGCCGGGCCAGGGGAAATGGGTGTGACCTGTCGGGTCAGGAGTGACACGTGTGACCTGCCGAGTCAGGGGTAACAAGTGTGACGTTCCAGGTCAGGAGTGACAGGTGTGACCTGCCGGGCCAGGGGTGACAGGTGTGACCTGCTGGGTCAGGGGTAGCAAGTGCGGCGCTCCAGGTCAGGAGTGACAGGTGTGACATGCCGGGTCAGGGGTGACGTGTCGCACCTGCGTGGTCAGGTCAGGTCACGTGACCGGAATGGTAGACACTCGACGTGACGTAGACAACCAACTGAGCATTATGGGGCCAGGACCACTGGGACACAGGGCCACTATACGACCCGGCCCCATTCGGGCGGCATACGAAGGCCCGACCAGCCGTGCAGCGAAACGATGCGGCACACCATCCCCCAATCCCCGAGCTTTGCCTGCCGCTCGCCAGGTGGCACCGCAAGGGCTGCGCGGCTGCGCTCCCTCGATCCTGCCGCTCTGTCCTGAGGTGAGGGGGGCTCAAACCTTCGTAAACGAAGAGGCAGGCGCAGGTGTACATGTCCCACTTCCTAATGGAGTTGTCGGCGCTGCCGGTGATGACGAACACGCCTACAGTGCCGATGGTAGTAATGTAGTTGGTGTGCCCCCTGGAAAGCGGCGTGTCCAGTGCGTCAGCGCAGAAGCGTAACTCGCATGATGGGCAGCACAGGGGCTTCGGATCAAGGCAGATGAGCTCGAATCCCATGGGTCCACTTACCCTTAATCCTGGAAGAGGTGTCCCGTTTTCCGGAACAAACTGCAAGTATTAGCAATGAACGTGCTTTGGTATCCCCAGGTGGAAGCCCTGGCCAAGCACCCACAGATGCCCTGAAGAGGCTCTCTGCGGGGTAGGTCTTGGTAGCTCTCTCAGGCGTATGCAGTATGCAGTAGCTGCTCTCAGGCGTATGCAGTCTCACCCCACCACCCTTCACCCCCTTTATCCCATAGCCATGAAAAAGTTCCTGCTAGCCGAAAGAGCTCTCATCCAAACGGAAACAAACCAAACAAACCCCGCATGCCACGTACGTGTCTGGCGGCACTGCATCATATGCTCAAAGGGCAAATGGTCTCACACTCAGCTATGCCGGGGAACAATGCGACGATTACTCAGCTCCTCAGAGCTTACTGGCACGCCGTTCGGGAATCGAAGCGGCCATCTCCCGAGATGTGGACCAGGTACCAACTATCCCTCGCTCGGACGGAAGCCAGTACGTCCCACAACAGCGCCTCAGCCTGCCGTAGGGCGCTCACCTGAGTATGCCCATGCACTCCGTCTCGGCGCCCTCGGTGTTCCAGAGGCGGGCCGTGCAGTCCTCGGCACCGGTCACCAGCACCGAGCGGTCCTCGCTTACGGCCATCACATTGATGCTGCCCTCGTGGTCGGCGATGGCCTCTAGGTCCCAGTTCTTGTTTCGGTCTCGGCTCATGCCACCGCCCATCTTGGTCGCCTTAACTCAGGGGATCCCGCTCAAGTGTCCTGCGCGAGGGGGCTAGGGAGTCAGTGACCAGCCTTCATGGCGGAGGTAGCCAAAGTCCGTGGCGTGCGCAGGGGACACGTGCTCTCAGTGAAACAGTCTTGGCTAGAGCCTGTCGGATCAAAGTAAGACAGCCCTGTCTTGCCTTGCTCAGGAATAAGTGGAATTGCGGTAGGCAGCATGTCTGCAAAGGTCGGCTCTTTCCTAGGGCGCACTGAGGCGTCCCACCTGACAGGTGCTGACGTCCCCAGTTCAAATGGCGGATAGTGGTGAGTGTGCATTCTAGCTGTGCGAGACCGGACGCGGACATCCCCCTCCAACCGTGCCTCTCTACTGGTGTTATGGATGCTGATGCTTCAGCAATCACTGTGGGCCCAAGCAGATCACGGAGTTGTGCGTATTTGTAGTCTAATTGACTTAGAGATATAGTGTGACCTTATCCACCCAGGCGCTTACGTCAAAGGCATTGTTGCCCTTTCCTTGTTCTTTCGCGAGTCCAGTAAGCTACTTTGACAACAATCGGAAGCTGTTTTGCACGCTAGCCACCCGAACACAAGCCAGCGCATTAGGCCTGGTTACAGAACATTCTGGAATGGTACGGTCTGGTCGGACCACTGTGTGCGAAAAGCCATTAAACGTCAGTGCTCTCGGCTATGACGTCAAAGCAGTCATGCATCGGTCCGCAAGTACCTGCAGTTTAATGCATAAAGCGACGAAATGGGTCCAGAGCCGAGACGCATGCCAAAAAAGGTGCATGGGCCCATGGCACGGACCACTGATGGGCACCACCGGCACAAGCGAGCTAGTGGGTCAGCCACACCGGTCCGGTGTTTGCAGACGTTGTCACAGTTTAAAACGAGGTTTCATCAGGGCAGGGCAGGGCAGTTTCATTCAGTAGAGCGGTCTGGCCCGAAGTAGGTGATCCTCGTAAAGGTATTCTGAATACGAAGGCCTCAAATGATGCCTTTGTGTACTGAGAATGAGTGAGGGCGTTAAAGTGTAGCATTATTAAGTGGTAATCAAGGTAAAAAATGTAACAATGTGTGCATGCATTAAAATAATTTCACACTAGACAAACACATGACTATGCTAACTGTCGAAGTAATTTTCAGAGATGGAACACAATTGCCCGTGCACATCGGATTTGTGATGCGGTGGTGTGATGTCATCCACAATCTCTAAAAGGCGCGCATTCTTCTGCCCGACAACCAAAAAAGGTCTAGTGTTTGTGTTTGGTTAAACTTGATGAAGCTTGTCCGTGCAGCCATCTCGGGATTTTGACAGCCTGGTGAAGGCTGGTGACTGGTCAAACCTTTCAAGCCTGACTCGTGCGGACGAGCGGGAGTACTGCGTGGCGCGTAACATCCCTTTCAGCCCTGTCTGCGTGGTGTGTAACATCCCTTTCAGTCCTGTCTGCGTGGCGCGTAACAGCCCTCTCAGCCCTGTCTGCGTGGCGCGTAACAGCCCTCTCAGCCCTGTCTGCGTGGCGCGTAACATCCCTCTCAGCCCTGTCTGCGTGGCGCGTAACATCCCTTGCAGCCCTCCCTGCGTGGCGCGTAACATCCCTTTCAGCCCTGTCTGCGTGGCGCGTAGCATCCCTCTCAGCCCTGTCTGCGTGGCGCGTAACATCCCTTGCAGCCCTCCCTGCGTGGCGCGTAACGTCCCTTTCAGCCCTGTCTGCGTGGCGCGTAACATTCCCTCTCAGGCCTGTCTGCGTGGCGCGTAACATCCCTCTCAGCCCTGTCTGCGTGGCGCATAACATCCCTCCCAGCACTCCCTGCGTGGCGCGTAACATCCCTTTCAGCCCTGTCTGGTAAGAGGTCGTAGCGAGAATTGTACGATGAGCTGGACCGGCTGACTATGGGTGGTGGGATCAAGTAACACGGAACGAGCTCGTTGTTGTCATAGGAGCTTTACGGCGTACTCCGCTGCTGTAGTTATATGGCGTCGCGTGCTTGTAACTCTGGCGGAAGGGCGACGCAACGAGCTTTGCTTGACATGTGCTAGGGGCATAAAACAATCCATACGAAGCATGCGGTACAACGGTTTTGTCTGAGAGGCGTAAAGCAGAGCAAAGTGAATTTCAAGGAAGCAAGAAGCGGAAAAGTGAAAGTGGTGGGATAAGGTGGGGCGCATTTTCATTATCTAGAGCAAGACTGTAATGCGACCCTGTACCCAAAGCTTGACTACTGTACTCAGGCCATCCAAAAGCTTCACAGATGCGTAATATCCAAACCATGCCAGTATACATTCACTTAATAATTGGCGTATCTTGCTAGCCTCACATCATGTTGAGCAATTCATGTCAACAGCACTGGCCTTTTGAAAAAGATAAATGCATCACCGTTTTCAACACCTACCACATTCTGTTTTGACACTTAACTCATTTTGTTTGCAACACGTAGCTCTTACCACTAAAAGGACATTTTTTCAGGTGTTTCTGCCGACTGCTGTCATTGTATTACGCGTTAGACTGACACGACTCAGGACAGCCTGAAGATTGGGCTGTCTCTTCACAAGCCCATGACTTAGCGTGTGACTTATTAGCAAACGACAGTCCCAAACCACCGTGGATGAACAAGGAACGGGCTCTGTGGCTAAGAATCAATCTCAGCACACTCACGCAATACTTTTTGACACCATTTTCTCCCGATGAATAATAGCATAAGGTTGTACCTGACTTGCTGTAAGCCCATGATACAAGCTGTGTAACTTGCAACCAATCAGCAAAGTGAGATTCTCAAATGAACGTACAGAGATAAACAAAATTTGAAAATGAAGTTATCCCTAAGAGTTCAATTTGTGATGCACTATAACATGACTCAGACGGATCTGACTAGTGAGCAAATAAATTGACTCCTTTCATTTATGGCAGTCTTATTACTCATAACGTAACGACTGAAGACAAGGCGAAAGATAACAATATTGCATGCGTCCTGAAGCTGTTGGATAGTAAGCTGTTTTTGAAATCCCACTTTCTGATCGGTCAAGAAAAGACAAATCATTATTTTTGTATAGATCCGGTTTCCGGCAAACAACTCACGATACAACATCAGCTGACGATTCTCATAACGATCCGCCATATGTAAAGTGCTAATTTTATGTATCAATGCCGTGAATGTTAAGTGTTATTCATCAGCAAACCAGTCGGGAAATTTGTAATTAAAACCAGTCTCTGTCAATGCGTTCTTTTTTGTTTTTGTTTTTTGTTCTGCTTTTGTTTTCTGTTTTTGTTTTTGGACGTCCGCATGGCTAGCTTTCAGTTCAGAGCACCTGCTAAGCCTGTCGTGTGCCCTGAAGCTACCAACCCAACTGTGCCGTCAGTTCAACGGAGAACCGCGTCTTCCATCTTAGCAGAATGGTGTCAGCAGACTGGACCCCAGTGCACAGAATGACGAGTTCAGTCTTGTCCTTTGACTGGATCCCAGTGCACAGGATGACGAGCTCAGTCTTGTTCTCTGACTGAACCCCAGTGCACAGGATGACAAGCTCAGTCTTGTTCTCTGACTGAACCCCAGTGCACAGGATGACAAGCTCAGTCTTGTTCTCTGACTGAACCCCAGTGCACAGGATGACGAGCTCAGTCTACCTCATCCCTCGTAAGAGGCGCGCTACACTACCTTGCACTGAGCTGTGCCTCTGCGAACACAATCAAGAACAAATCAATTCGTCATTTTCGGTGCAATGTCTGTGTGCTTTATTCACATGTCTGAAAAGATTATTTGGACTGTCATTCCACTGCGGACAATAGTTAAATATATCTGGCAACCGCGACATGATGGAATATCAGCGTGTGCAAGCCGTACAGCAGGGCTCGTTTACGCAACTACGCAATGCTAAATCATATGAGGCAAGAATCGACAATGCGTCGAATGACAATGGATCACCGCTTTAAACAATATCTTCGGTAGGCTAAACTCCTGCAAGCAATTTGCCGCCTTGGCAGTTGGCACATTTTGGACATTGAGAGGAGTGGTTCTCCACAGCCGTGATGGGTGGTCACATTATTAGGCAAGATGGTACAGTTGTCATTATATATTATATTATAATACAACATTCCACATCATAGACGATGTATAGTTAACCAATTGAAACCAACGTTCCTGCATAGTTGTGACGAGTTGGTGCGTTCTTTCAGTCACTCATAGCGCGACCAGGTCGTTTTCTCTAACTGCGGTTCTGGTTACCTTCTTGGTTTCAGGAAAAGACGCAACCAATTGCACTGACCACATGCATCAGCAACAAAATTATGAAGGCTTCATCAGGCTTTGAGTGCAATTTTAATGCCATCGAGTGAAAAGAGCAATGACCCTGGTCCCCAGACCTTCTGTTGAAAAGCACCAATCGCCCACCTGCTGCAGCCGTATTTAGAGCATCCCTCAGCGACAAGGACGCCCGACAGAAATCCAAGGCACTGCCGTCCATCAGCACACAAAACAGCTGCACCCAACGACTCGTAACCACACAAAACACTCCGTCAACGACAGCATGCAGGTGCAACTCTGCGCTTTAGCGTCGACAGGCTAATACACAATGCATGGCCCCGCCCTGAGGCCGCACGTCGTCCACCCCCTCTCTCTCCCCCACCAACCCTCCCCCTCTGCCCATACCCACCTTACAGAGTGTGCGCTGTCTTGGCGGTCGGCCTAGGAGTCGCGTCGGCCGTGCGTCTCTGTCTCGGAGGCGTCCCGCTCCAGTCGGCCGCCGGTCGCCGGCCACCGAGCTGCCACGTTGACGCTGTGTTGGGCCGGCGCCCTGGTAACTCCGTTGTTGCCGCCGTTCCCTGGCACCCGGGCGTATTGCGCCGCCGGCCGGCTCCACGCGGGGGTCAGGGGTCACGAACACCGCACGCTCACGCGCCGGACGCCACGGTGGGGGTACGGCGCTGGGCATGGGTAGACTGAACAGATGCTGACGGAATGAGATGAGGTGAGTAAGATTTGTGCTGCTGGGTAGCTCCGGTCGGTTTGGGTCTTGGGACGATCACGCACGCGTGCGGATCCTTGACAGCAGTGCCGTAGTATACCAGTGCGCTGCCGTACTAGCGCCAATACATTAGGCTCATCAGTCAACGCAGCTTGAGGGGGTCAGCGGAGGTCAGTGTTCTCACGTATCATGAATACAGCAAAATATATTGCATGCACATGTAGTGACAGTCACGTAATGAAATGACGGAGACTGCCGCACAGACACCAGTTACATTAGGATGCTCATCGTGCATGCGTGCGTCAACCCAAGGGAAATATTTTACCGTCAATTGTTTGCCGTCAGTTGTTTACCGTCAATTGTTTGCAACTCGATGGAGGCAGCTGCTGAATCGAGGATCAAGTCAACACGCTGGACAAACCTCGTGTTTACGCTAACGTCTACCATTGGTGGAAGGCTGGCGATGGTAAAAAGCTCATTGATCCACGGAGTCCGCTGGTATGCATTATTAATAGCCTGCACCTGTCGCAGGCCCACGACCGACGTCAGTTGTGCGTGCGCTGGATGTGTGGTGGACCAGAGGCCATTTCCTCCACCAGGTGGTTAACAGGACTGGTATTGCTGCATTTAGGCGGCGGGCGTCTGCTGACGCAGTCTCCTCGATTTCTGCTGCACTTTGAATGGCAGCCTGCTGTGGCGCTGCCAGCAGTATATTGGCAGATTGCACGGAGTTTGACCTAATTCTAGTAGCCAGCCTGCTGTGACGCTGCCAGCAGTATATTGGCAGATTGCACGACGTTCGACCTAATTCTAGTAGCCAGCCTGCTGTGGCGCTGCCAGCAGTATATTGGCAGATTGCACGACGTTCGACCTAATTCTAGTAGCGTCAAAACAGCGGCGACATCATCAGTGTGCCTTTTACAGGACATTTGACTCGATTGACATGGTTGACCGCCGTGGGCAAAATTGCAGTGTTTTTCTGGATTCCAAGCCATGTAGGGATAGCGGGCAACGCTATTGCCAACGCCATCGTAAAGCCGACCACTCGTGCGTCTTGCACACATCTTTTCAGCTCCCATCTAGGAACGTCTACCCAGTCATCACAGCTTTCTTAAAAAGAAAATGGCAACGCTGCTGGGACGACGAGAGCAACAACAAGTTTAGGACGATAAAGCCACTGTTGGGTCTTTTCGCCATCTGGCTTGCGAGCGGCTTGGTGTGAAGAGGCCGCTCTGTGTCGTCTGCGAATAGGCCATACTTACGCGTCACATGGATATCTGTTGTGTGGTGGCGGGAAACAATCCCGTAAATGCGGTGCACCGTTGACAGGTTATCATATGTTTTACTCCTGCTCACGTTCAAGGAATGACGACTGCGGCGTTTTGGGCGAAGTACGTCATGTGTGGCTTAATGCGACGTGTTGGGCAACGACTCTTCATTGTCACACTCAAGCGAGTTGTTTTCGTTTCTAAGGGGCATGAAGTTTTCAGCTGTATTTACTAAACAGCTATTATGGGGGCAATATGACCTTTGATGTCGACGCGCCCTGAAATATCAAATCATCATCATCATTACATCAGCGGCTCCCAGCCTAACTGGCAGCATGTATGTAACAAGATACGTTAATGAGACGTTTAGGCCAAGAACCTATTCATCATCCATTTGACCGATTTGTACGAGAGATGACATAAATGCAAGGCTGGGTTTCAGCCAGTCGGCTGACCGGCTAGAGACAGACTGGTCGGACCCACGCGGGGGCAGCCAGCCCACCCGTCCAGCCGGCCGTCTTGGCGAGGCTCGGCCACTGTTGAAACATACATGTGCGTTGATTCTAATCGTGGATTTGAGATGAATAAATTCGCTTTGTTACCCATTCAGCTTCGATTACAGAACGCCAGGTGCTCTACACCTATTACTCGCGTTTTATTAGCAGTTTTAAAAAATCCAACGTCAACTACTAATTGTGATCACGTGCGATTATTACGTTTCGCTACAGCATAGCCGTAAACCATCACCCTATCGGAAAATTGCTAGGTGTAACCAGGAAAGTATTCAAATTTGTGTAAAACGAGTAGAAACACGGAAAATAGCCTTAACGAAAGGCTTATCGTTTATCTTAGGGAAAAGCCAAAGTCGTCAATATTTTGTTCGTCATTTATTCTAAGGTGCATTAATCGTACAGGCTAGTGAGGAGTTACCCAGGCAACCCTCTGGATAACGCACCGTGTGAAAAGACATTGGGAAATTGTGCAAGCCCCAGTAGACCTTGGGATGATTACCGATATTATGGCAAATCGATTCTGTGCTTGGTATCTTGGGTTACACATATATTTATTTGTTGATGCGTGATGCTGGTGATGAAGTATAGTGACTCCATTTTCCACAGAAAAGTGAAGTCAATTTTGTGAGCCTGCATTCCCACCGGTTACCACCTTACCGCAAAATCAGCTAGGCCAGCTAGCCGCCAACCTGAAAACCGGCTAGCCAGCTAGCCGCCAACCTAAAAACCGGCTAGGCGGGACCGAACTTGATAGGTAAATGACATGATGTTGATAGATATTGCGCTGGCAGGTCAATACTTGCCAGAAGCCTCTCATCGAAAATATTGGTGCGCTTAAACGGTGTACATCTCACGGTCAAAAAAGGTACACTAATGATATTTGCATTACATATGGTCCAATGTCCGGAAAAAAGTTATCCTATTTCTTACACAGAACTTGAGAGATAAAGATGGTTTGACACATCTTACTAAAGTAAGTTAGCTCTTTTATATTTGCTATTCTATATCACGACATTTATCGAAGGTTTGGCTGGAAAATAGTAGTTATGGGCAAAGTTGACTAACAGATTCATCCCGTGTGTTAGGGTTGTTTTACCAACAGGACGACGGAGAGCTGGTTTTGTGGCCGAGTCTTCCAGGCTTAACAGAGGTTAGTCGGCTGGATACGACGTGGTATGGGCGCAATGGGCAATGGTTTACGGCAACAATGGGTGGGGTGGGGCGGAAAACTCCGTTTGATCCCTTGATATCTTAAAAAGTATGGCATAGAACTTAAAAGCAAGCAAACATAGAACTTACAGGGTAGGCAAATCTCTATGTTAACTCGGTTGTGTGAGATTTTAAGATCTCCAAAGCATTATCTTCGGCCGACCAAGATCAAACAGGGCAAAATGGAAATCACTGTCGGAGGTGGCCTCATATTTTCCTAATGCAACCAATTCTAACTTAAACTCCTTTTGCATACATAGGGTCTCTCAAAATCAGTTTAAGACAGTGACCTCGCTGCATTTAGAAGACCAAGTTAACAAACATATTATGAAATCATTTTCGTGTTTGAATTTAGTAAGCGTCAACAAATTCCGCTGGGAGCAAGTTCTTTAAAGAGAAAAAGGCCTCTAGTGCGTCCGTCAAGTAGTCAGCACGAGCAATCTGCCAACACCTTCATGATCAAGGTGTTCAAAGTGGGAGTAAAAAACTGCACCGTAAGACAGCTTTTTTGCACTAAAAAGTTGTTTTGGTTTATCTCGATCGGATCTTCATAGCTGATCAAAAGCTAATATACTTAATTGTGATTATATTTTAAACTGCATGATTGTCAAAGAAACCATCTCAGATTTGCATGTCTCCGTAAAAAAACGTATGACGGAAGTTCCCAGAGGACGAGGAACGCATCGCTCTGCACTCTGGCGGCCTTCACTACCGGCGAGGCACCAACACTGTCCTTAAGCTGTCCCACTGCATCAAAAGTGGCCTGTTTCTCCGCGTAGTCGCCCGAGCGGGCTGGTATATCTCGCCGCTGCTGCAGTGCAGTCGGCGGTAGCAGCCGTTTCTTTCACTGCGGACCTCCCCGCCATTGGATGTGGACCTCTGGCGGGCCGCACACAGTATGCGGATGGCGAACAGCCTGCGTACCGTTGGTGCTAATTTTACGAAAGTGTAGGCCTTGAGCATAGCTACAAACTTCTGACAAAACCCTGCGCAACTATTTCAAAATGTATTTTTAGATTGGTCTGCCTATGCACTTTTATGCCTGCGTTGGCAAAGGTCTCCTACTGTTCTGCCTATGTCAGGTCTATGGTCTCTGTCCGTCCCGGTGGCTCAGTTGGTTAGAGCGCCTGCCTTCCGATCCACCCACCCGTGGCTGGGTGGGTTCGAGGCGCTTTAGGGCGCTCGCTATTTGCCCTTGACAGGTATGGCCTGCGGCCGGTGGCAGCGGTCGCGCTAAAGGTCAATTGACGTCAGAGGGCGGGACGGACCGTGCCGGGCACTGCAGGCACGTTAAGCTTTCGCCACTAAATTCTGCCGTTGCCTGGGATTGCGCGATCGGATGGTGGGGGTCAGAGCTCACACAACAAGCACTGCTTAGTGTGAGCGCTGTTCCCAGAAATCCATCCATTCAAAAGGGTTCGGACCAAATTTATAAAGAAAAAAAAGTTCTCAGAAAAGTTGTCTGGTGAACATAAATTAATATATTTTCCTTTTGGACATCCCATGACGTTTTTTCTTCCATATTTACGGTCTTACAGCATTGAAAATAAACATTAAGCTTTCAGCAAAAAATTACATATCTAGAAGCCCGTGCATTCTCAAGGCCACTTGCACCTAACAGTCTTGGCAGGTGTCCTTTCAACGCGGCTGCATGTCATGCCCACATCCAGAACGACAGCGTGCTTCTCGCGCGGCTCCACATCCCGCAGCGGCGTATTTTCCTCAAACACAGGAGACAGCACGTTCTATGTATTCGTTAACGGTGAGCGGCGGCGTCCGTGCCGCCCCTCGGCGCGGGCGGCTACGGTATCGGGTGCCCAGCTCTGCCCGCCGAGCGCCGCGGGGCAGCCCGGAGGAGGCCGGCGCTCGCAGCGCCGCCTGGCGGCCGCGCGCCGCGACCACGCCCCTGCCCAGCCGGAGTCTCGCGCGGCGCGGTCGGGGCGGCGGCGGCCGGCGGCAGAGGCCGCCGTCTAGTCCACGTCGTCGATGCCGGCCAGCTCCAGCTCGTACCCGTGGATGTCGTGGTCGTGGCCGGCGCCGTCCAGTCGCCGCTCCAGGTCCTTGATGCGTCGATCCTGCTCCTTGAAGTAGGTGTTCTCCTCTTCGTCCGGTTCGTCTTCCTCCTCCTGTTCCGGCACTGGGTCGTCACTGCCGGAGAGACGGCCCATGAGTGCTGCCGGTCGCCTATCTACTTTCTTATCAATCAATCTGCCTTTACCACCCTCCGCAGAGCTCAGGGCTGATTATGACACGAGACTAGCAATGATGCGCTTCAATTTGTACTGGTAGAAGAGCACGCTCGTGGTCAAAATGCGTGACAAGCAGCTAGGTTTTGTCTTAGCAGTGCGACACAGAGGAGGCGGGAAAATCGAGCGAAACTTCGGAACAGAACTACAAGACCAGATTTTTGGTCGGCAACTTACGCGATATCCTTGGCATCCCAGACTTTCAGCGCACCGTCGTTGCTGCCGGTGTAGAGCTTGCCGTCAATGTACTGGATGCAGTTGATGGCTGACTCGTGACCCATGTAAGTGCGCTTCAGCGCTCCAGACTTGGCGTCGAAGGCCCGCGCGTTCGTGTCGCCGCACCCGGTGAACACTGAAAAAGTGGCCTATCAGCTCGCAACACGGCAGTTTCCGTTACCGCTTTAGTGTGCCATTGAATACCTGTCAAACGGCCGGCGTGTGTGTAACGCCGCGCCTGCAAAAGCAAATAACATCTGAAGCAAGACGTGTGTGCGGAAGACAATTTTGTCCATTCGTTATACGTTTTCAGTTGCGTAACAAAATCGCATACAGTTATCTTTGCTCAATCCAATGTGATGTCCCTGAATCCGATCCCGCGAACAGAATTGTGGTCCCGAGGGGCCTGGCTCGCTCCCTGGCCTGCCTGCCTGGCTCGCTCCCTGGCTCGCTCCCTGGCCTGCCTGGTGTATTCGGCGCAAGATTGTCACACTGCTTCAGTGTAAAATATGACTGCATTTTTTCGCAATCCCAGAGCTGATAATGGTGATTTGCGGCTGATGATTTGCGGATGGTTTAATGATAATGATGATCTAGGGCGCTAGGCCCCAAACTGAACAGCTTGCTCCAGGCCGCCATCCCGGTCGCCAAAGACAGGGGCCTCACCAGCGCCATCGGCCACCTTGAGGCAAATGACCGAGTGCTTGTGCGTCTTGTACGTTCGCGTGCACTCCCCAAATGCGGTGACCCAGCAGCGGGCCGTGGTGTCGGCCGAGCCGCTGTACAGCAGCTTGTTCACCACCTGCATACACACGATCGACTGCGTGTGCCCCTCCATCGTCTGGAACGAACGGGCAGCCAGAGTCAGCTGAGGCCAAGTCGTCCATCTCTGGTTCAGCATGCATATTGCGATATGTGGTTTCTAGTGATTTACTGCTCATCAGAGAACATTGTTGACAAAGTCATTGCCTAGAAGCCTCGGTGACCAGATGTGTGAGTACATTTTTTTCCTTTTGAAGAGACCATAAGGAACTTTTAATACGCACTAGGGTGGGAGTTAAATTGACCCCCGAAGGTTTTTCCAGAATGGTTTTTGAACGACGCGGCGAAGCTCCGCCAAATTTGGCATAGCTGTAGAAAATTGAATAGCAGATCGTTTGACATAAAAAATTTAGATGTTCCTTGTACGGTCGCTGACCTATGACAGGTCAAAGTCAGGCCATGTTTCAGCGAGGGCAATTTCTAGACAATCGTCCAATCTGATACAATAACGGAGTGTTTGACGAAGCCATACATCTCTGAGACGCTTTCTTAGGCACTACAAATATTGGATGAGCAAATTACGTTGACCTAAGGTCAGGTATGAAGATCAGACCAAGGTTACAACTAACCTGATGTATTACTTTAGGACTTGCTGTATGGGATAGTTTGCGGTGCTCATTTCGAATTTATTGACGGCAGGAACCGCATTATACATCTTCCATTGACCTCTCAGAGGTCAGAAAAGGTCATTGACCTAAGATGACTCGGGTCCACATTTTGTTTTAGGAACATACTGCCTAGCGTAATCTTTGTCGCCTATTCAAATGCAAAACTCAGAGCAGTCTGGTATGATTTTGGTCACCATGACCTTGAAAGGGTCAAACAAGGTCACTGACCTCAAACGGGCTTTTGACCTTTTGCTTAGAAACAGCTTCCTAGGTTCTGGGGGCACCCTTGGAGGCCAACCTAGAATTTGACCTTGTTTGACCTCATTTGATCTGAAGATTATAACCTAGCGAGCTCAAACTTCGACTAAAGTGAGTTCACGTACAGGCCAAGACACCCTGCAAATTTAGTGTCTCTAGCTTTCTTAGTTCCCGAGATCTTAGGGGAGGGGAAGGGGTCAAATTGACCCATCACCCGAGCAAAGGGCATCTAGCCGGCCACCCGGGCGCGTGTTAAGTCATGTCATGTAAGACACTTCGTAAAGCGACTTGTATTTGAAGAACGGTGCGAGGATAGTAAGACTCATAATTCGGTTTAACCAATTCGCTTCTCAGGCAGCTCGTTATTTTCAGTACACATTGTTCAAGCATTCTGTTACGCCCCAGGGCGTTACAGACTGTGTATGTTATCCAGCGTTATTGGATAATGAACTGAAACCACTTCAAATAATCCCTCCCCCCCCCCCGCCGTGTAGAAGTCGGGTCTGCCAGGCGATATCGCTTGGAGTATAGCGCTGTGAGGTCCACATCACCAGCGCTGTGAGGTCCACATCAACACCCTCGGCCTGACTCGGCTCTGAGCTCGACGTCGCTAACTGTAAGCATCCAGAATGATTGCACCAGGGCTTACTCGGTGGCAGACGGCAGATGGGATGTCCCATATCCGGATGGTGCGATCGGGCCCGGCCGTGAAAAGGGTGCTGCCATCCCTGTCGGTGGCCATACACGACACGGGGGCCGTGTGGCCCCGGAACGTCTGTAACAGCGCGGAGTGCGTGGAGCGCCGGTCAACCCGGGGAGCAGCTCACAGAGGGAGACGGCACAGCGCTGGAGGGCAGGTCTGCATGACATATTGTTGGGGTGAGACCGTCTGAGAGCTACGGGGTTGATGAAGCGTGCTAATAACAGTACAATTGGCGGCACATAAAGATATCACAGTAATGACAACGTATGTATGTGCAAACCTAGGTGTACATTGCAGCGCCATCGAAGTCTACTGGCCAGTACAACGCAAAACAAAGCTTAGGGATGCCTAGCTCATGTTTATGACGGAAGGACATTTATTTAAAAGACACAGCCGCGTGGAAGAGCGAAATGGATGGATGCGATATGATGTGGGGAGGAAAATATTGCAACGCACGCAAATTGAACACAATAAGCTCGGTGACAGTGACTGGCAGGCTGTCATTGTTCAAGAACAAATTCACCCTGCTCATGTTTGTGTCATGGGAAGGGATGAATTTCGATACATATCATATACATATCTTCTCCGTACGACTTATTTTGCGCTACCACCGGCCGTCGCACAGTCGTTGCATAACTGCAAACCAAAGTAACATGGTATATATACATATATATATATATATATATATATATATATATATATATATATATCACTGATGCACCTTATGACTCAATAGACATGATCTGGCCCCTCAAATCGCACGCCATGTAGGCCTCCTGTAAAGTCAACAGACCTGCTGCTCTGACTTGCTCTCTGCTGGTCAACAGATCTGCTGCGTTGACCTGAGACCTGCTCTGCGACCAACAGCTGCCAGGTCGGTCAACAGAACCCACGGGCTGTCTTCCTGCAGCAGCCCCGCTTGCTCACCCTGAGGCAGGAGCCGGTCTCCGAGTCGAAGCTCCAGGACTTGGCCGTCTTGTCAGTGGAGCCCGTGATGAGCAGGTCCCCCGGCTTGATGGTGACCGTATCCGCGTCCTCTTCGTCCGCATCGACATCGTTCGCAGGCAGAAAGATGATAGGGTAGACGCCACCCCGGTGGCCCTGCGGTAACACCAATGCCACTCTATGTCACGTACATGTGGTGAAGCAGCCTGACCTCTGTACCTTCTCAGGAGGCGTGATACCTCTGTGGAAGCAAATGATACATAAATGCATCAATTACTTGGAAGGTTCGTCCACAGGCGAGGTACTACGTAAACGATTGCACGCGGCTGCTGATTCAGCTTGACCTTGAGTCACGTAATGTGAGTACAACAGCTGCTGCAGCGCACACATTTGTTCGCTTCATTTATGCCATCTTTGGATGCCTGCAACTGCCATGCAATGACACTTAAAAGGCCGCTTGAATACCGCGCAACCAAAAACATGATTGCACTGTATCATTTAAATCTCGAAAATGTGTCCTAAATGATACACATATTTCCCAAAAGCTGCCATCAATGCCACCGTTCCCGCCGTGCCAGGTATCGACAGGGCCTCTCCAAGTGTCTACTGTCCAGCCCCTGCATGCGAGAGAGCCTACCCTAAACACGCGGATGCAGGCCTTGCCCTGGCTGCCGTCCACGATGTCGCTGGTGTCGAACAGCCAAGCACACACCGTCTTGTCGTAAGACGAAGAAAAGATGAACTCCCCGGTGCAGATGAGCCGGCTGATGCGCGACTCGTGGCCTGCGGGGATGGGGAGGGGGAGGGGGAGGACAGGCCGGAGGTCAGCCGAACACATTACCGCACGTCACGCGTATTCACGGCTGGGCCTGTTTCGTAGGCTGAGCGTGCCATGACGCAACTGCGAGTTGAGGCCATGGGTGTCGAGCTGATCCACATATGTCATGATGAAAGTACGTCCTAGAATGAACTACAGATGACTTTGTCACCGAGCGCAGTATCGTTATGCATCAGCCACAATGAAATGGACGGACACCACACCCGGCGACATTCATGTCTCGTGTCGTAGAGACGGCTTAATTATGCTGGACAAGCTATCAGTGAGGCCCATCTACAAAAGCAGGACGACTCGCCACTCAGGTATACCGCACGCAAAGTGAAGGTTGCCTGGTGCCCTGTAGCTAACAGAGGAGAGCTCACGATCAACGTGTTTGGGGATTGAAGTTATTCCGATTTTTCGTCAGTTTTTTTTTCGTTGGGTTTGTTTGAGGTACTGCTGGTGATTTGACCGTTGTAAAATCCGTCTGTTCCAATGAGTGTGATTACCTCATCTTGATTTTTCTTGCCAGCTCTTTCGTTACATTGGTTTCATGTGGTGCTCTGATCGTGATTTTTCTCGCCAGGCCTTTTGTTACCTTGCGTTGATGTGATGCTAGTAATACCATCATGGGTAAACACGTCAGTTGCGTGAAGTCATTGCCGACGCGCTTGTGGCGTCACCTCACCTTCGTATGTGAAGAGGCACTCGCATGTGGTCATGTCCCATTTCCTGATGGTGGCGTCGGCCGAGCCGGTCAGGACGAACGTGTCTGACGACGCCACGCAAGTGATGTAGCTCGTGTGGCCTCTGCCGAACAGGAGCCATGTGTGCAGCTAGCACTCCAGCGCAGGCAACGCTCTCAGCCCTCGTGGCTGCTCAATAACCCAGCAGTGGTATCACGCTAAAAGCCAAATCAATAGCAACGACACGGTGGGGATGGGTTAGCGTAATATGTTAAGTTTGCAACAAACGACGGGGCCGACTTTCACAACGCTTCCGTAAATGCCAGCGGCGCGATGAGAAAGTACGATGAACTAGGGTCAGGAATCCCATCTTCACGTGTCTCCCTTAATCCACCATCGGCCCACAACGTCGAACACTCGAGCAAGTGCGACCTTGAACAAGCCGCGTCTAGCTAGCCTTTCCCGCAAGTAATCAGTCTGAGCTGTGGTGGGTCGCGTGCCTGACCGTGTTGCGTCCGTATAACGCAGGGTGCATAGGCTCGGGTACAGTGGTTCGACATGAAAAGTTCACGGAGACAACCAGATATAACTAGTTTATACCAGTTTATAACCAGAATCCAGTTTCTCTTCGGCCTCGGCCACCCTATTTGTAATGGGGGGGGGGGGGGGGGGACACGGCTCCCAAGGCTTCCACTGTAATTGCGTTACTAATGTATTCCCTGCGGCATATGTCTGCATTTGTAATTTCTTTGAAGTCCATGTTCGACATCGGCTCCCGAGTGCTACAGAATGAAGTAGATACCCAAGCTTTCACGGCTGTGTTTTTGCTGATAAGATCAGTGCTAAATTTTCATTTACAGAGCCCAGCCATGTGATTATTTCTTTGGACCTTGCTGCCACTACGCCCACCCAGTGATGTGCGCAGCAGACAAAGCCGGCGTGAGGTCCACTGCCTGGTCGATACTCGTATGCCCAGCAACCCGGTAGTGCATGCAAACACCGCACATGGACGACAGGCAAAAAAGAGCGCATTCCCCTAATATTCATGAAGCCCCATCTGTACACTGTTTTTTTTTGCAGTAAAAAACCCCATCCTATTACTATTTGAATGTATTTTGCCGCAATGATGCATTCAAGAACTCAATTGTCGTATTTTCGCTTAATAAAAGTCGCGGAAGTCATGAGACAAGTGCAAATCGATCTACAGCTGTTTGGTAATGCATAATACTGAGCCGTTGGATTCCATTCGACATGCACATCAGGTTTTTTAATTTCAGTTCAAGACTTGCGTAATACTACATGTCTTTCATAATGCCTTTCATTATGACCCGAAGTCATGACCTTGAAAATAGCTGATTGGCAGTGAATAGTCTGTTCCACCCATCAGTATGCCGCGTTTTCGATATAAAGGTAACATTCAAACAGCATCTATTACGACTTGTGTCCTGTTCTTTACAACGTGTCATACCAAGTCCAAAAGCCCATATCTGGTTGTGTTCATGTTTAACCAAAATCCATCGCTGCTTTTCTGAAAAAGTTTGGCGGATGGTTCGTAACATTCACATATTCATTTGATGCCAGAAGATAATGATAACCAGCTTTTGTCTGGCTTTGAATAGCACTGTTTGACGTGGAATGACAGCGTCCCAAAAAGCTGCGTGACGGGGACAGGGCAGAACGAAAGTTTGCGGAATCACACCCTTCTGTCCAAGCGTTGAAGTCACTAAAATAGTATAGCCGACAGCTCCATAGGCAACGACAGGCATGTAACCAACAGGTATACAGGCAGCGAAGGTGTATAACAAGTGATCTACGGTAGAAACGGTAGTAATAATGAGAAACACTAAAACGCTGTATTAGTAGTGGTCTTCCTGCCTTTCTTTGCACGTACCCGATAGCATGGAAGCACTCAGTGTATATGCTCACACAAGAATGCCAAGGGTCAGACGGTGCGTAGTCTCATCCGCTGACCCCAGAACGTTCACCTTGCGTTCGCTTAAGTAAAACGACATACTCCATTTCAACTCTATCAAGATTCGCATGCAAGTGAGGTCGCCGAATCATTCGGAATGCATCGATCCGGGAATCTCGATCTATCTTCTGTGAGCTCAATCGCGTGAGCCCAGACACTCGGCACGTACTTACTCGAGGACGCCCATGCGGTCGACGCGTACTAACTCGAGGACGCCCAGACACTGAGTGCGTACTCTCTCGAGGACGCCTATACAGTAGGGGCGTACTAACTCGAGGACGCCCAGACACTGAGTGCGTACTCTCTCGAGGACGCCCAGACACTGAGTGCGTACTCTCTCGAGGACGCCCAGACACTGAGTGCGTACTCTCTCGAGGACGCCTATACAGTAGGGCGTACTAACTCGAGGACGTCCAGACACTGAGTGCGTACTCACTCGAGGACGTCTACACACTGAGTGCGTACTCTCTCGAGGACGCCCAGACACTGAGTGCGTACTCACTCGAAGACGCTACACACTGAGTGCGTACTCTCTCGAGGACGCCCAGACACTGAGTGCGTACTCTCTCGAGGACGCCTATACAGTAGGGCGTACTAACTCGAGGACGCCCAGACACTGAGTGCGTACTCACTCGAGGACGTCACACACTGAGTGCGTACTCTCTCGAGGACGCCCAGACACTGAGTGCGTACTCACTCGAGACGCCTACACACTGAGTGCGTACTCTCTCGAGGACGCCTATACAGTAGGGGCGTACTAACTCGAGGACGCCCAGACACTGAGTGCGTACTCTCTCGAGGACGCCTATACAGTAGGGGCGTACTAACTCGAGGACGCCCAGACACTGAGTGCGTACTCTCTCGAGGACGCCCAGACACTGAGTGCGTACTCTCTCGAGGACGCCTATACAGTAGGCGCGTACTAACTCGAGGACGCCCAGACACTGAGTGCGTACTCACTCGAGGACGTCTATACAGTAGGCGCGTACTAACTCGAGGACGCCCAGACACTGAGTGCGTACTCACTCGAGGACGCCTATACAGTAGGCGCGTACTAACTCGAGGACGCCCAGACACTGAGTGCGTACTCACTCGGGGACGTCTACACACTGGGTGCGTACTCACTCGAGGACGTCCAGACACTGAGTGCGTGCTCACTCGAAGACACCCAGACACTCGGCGCGTACTCACTCGAGGACGCCCAGACACTCGGTGTCGTCTGTCTTGGTGCTCCACATGCGGGCGGTGCAGTCCTCGGAGCCCGTGATGAGCAGTGAGCCGTCCTCGCTGAGCGCCATGCAGTTGATGGCACCCTCATGGTCGGCTGCCGGCATGCCACGGTGCTGAGGCGAGCACTTCCCCCGGCACGCCACGGTGCTGAGCGCGAGCACTTGCCCTCAACACTGTCACTGTCTGTCGGGCCCGCTGGTACATATGTGTGTAAGCTGGAGATAAAGCTGACATAACACGTGGGGCGAATAGAGGTTGGGAATGCATAGCAATCATGGCCACAACAGGTAAGGCGGCAAAACATTTTTGGAGAAATTAAACAGACATCTAGTAATGTTTCCCTGCTAATGAAATGCATAGGATATCATTTCGACATTGGTGTGCGACTCGAAGAAAACTAGAAACTTGATGCATGAAGAGAAGCCTTAGCATTTTTTCCACGTAGTTTCGGTTTGGGATCAAATACATATCGTCTTATACAAAAGCCAGTCACCTCAACACTCCGTACATACATTAATATGTCATATTCACTTCAATGTAGGCACAAAAGAGCCGAACCTATGGATGGTATACACGGCTCATTGGTACCTTGGCATGCAATAATTCCAGCCTGCTGGCAGGAATGGTGTTCACGGATTAAGGGCTTTCTGCAGGACCCCATATGCAGCATTCGAAATGCAAAGAGCAGTTATTACCTGCATTTGTTTGGTATTGGACATGGCCCTGATATTTTCCACTGCACATGCAAATGAGGACCTTTGAAAATGTACAATTTTGCTTAGTTTTCCTGGCAGAGAATAAAAAACGGCCTGTCCTCGAGGTGTTTGGCTTCTATTTGTTTTGGCTGTGCGCATGCTGATAGAAGTGTTGTGGCGGTGCATGTACAAAACCACAGGTATCAGGTAGGACTAGGGCTGGCCGTCCGCCTTAGTCTGTGCTAAATAACCAAGAATATAACAGCACTGTTGACACTCACCTCCTGTGAGCGCACGGCAACAGAACAAATAGGATTACTATCACCCGACTGGTAGCAGTGGTAGCAGTAGCAGTGGTATCAATCCACCAGACGCCGTCTGGGCCCTAATCTACGCATGACGAGTGGTACAAAATGAACCGTACATATCGGAAAGAAAAAGTGCTCAGCTTGCTGTCAATCAATGTACAATTTTGTCGTGTTTCCGCCGTTTGTCTTCATAGGCCTGTCCAAATTGCGACATTCATGATTAAGACAAGTAATTAAAAAACGGCACCCCTTCAACGACACGCCACAAATGCTATTCTGCGCGTGCCGTGTATCTTACGTGCACCTGAAATTGACAGGCACTTTATGATATTATACGTGCGCCTGAAATTGACAGACACTTTATGAACTTTCTAAACATGAAACAGGACAAAATAATTTCCCTGATTATGCTTGAAACAAGCTTTTCGTTAGTGCATCTGCGCGCCTTTTTGAAGTTTGTAACGCTGCCCAATAGAAATGCACCACAAATTGAGCTTCATGGCTTTGTCAGGCCAAGAACAGCATTTCGCGACCTTTCAAAGCTCTGCTGATTTGCTTAACGTGGCCGCTGTTTCTCTGTCTGTAGCTATGCATATACGACAAACAGTTATGGAACACACGCTGCCACGTAACGGCTGACATTGTCAATTTATTCTGTTACTGCCTTTTTCAGTTCAGAGATCAGGTGACCTTAAGTCTGCCCGTGCAGTGATAAGTTATGGGGCTTAAGTCCACTCCACAGGTCATCACGCACGCCATCATACTAGATGCACGTTTCTTTTCACTACTTGTTTGTTTTCCTCCAAAAGGCAGCCTTTGTCGGCACTTTGATGACCTCGAGGGTAATCATCTCCTCTTCATCGTTTGATGCACGTCCTGATCAAACAAGGTCTGTCGCAGCCATTTTACTAACTGGCTAGCATGGATGACCAAATCACTCCGATGACTGTCGCAGCCATTTTACTAACTGGCTAGCATGGATGACCAAATCACTCCGATGACAACGTGAATGAGTCCCTAGATGTGAGACTTACCACTCTAGCTGTCATCATCTCATCGGTTTATTTGAACACGAAACTCGGCAACATTTGAAGACATATAATCCATGCTTTACCCCCAACCGGCACATACACAGCTGTAATTGTTTGAGTAAACAACGTGCAGAACATTGCAACAGTAGTGAAATACAACAACCAATAATGAAGCACTTACCTCCTGGGAGTTTGCAGCAAGAAATGGGGCACAGTTACATTCAACATCGTTGAGTGTCTGAGTAAGACCAAATCACTGATCACATAAGCTCTAGCGTTATAACCGGAAGAAAGAGCTCGGGCTTTTGAGTATTTCATTTAGTTATTGTATGGTGCACACGTCATCATCTTCCACGTATTTTTGTGGACATTTTTTTAAGTGTGAAAGTTTATTATGTGTGATAATTAAAAAAATGTTGATACAATTGTTCAAGTGATAAGATAAGGGATGCAATCTTTTGAGGTGTGAAAATATTGATATATTTAAACACGGCATACGCACACGGAACAACTGAAGCAGCCTAACGCATATCACCAACCACGAAATAAACAGCAGCCATGCTTATGGTAGCCATTAAGTATACTCGAAGAAACGCATACCAGACACAATTCCCTAGCAAAAGAAAAACTGACAGTTTTTTAGCCTGCTGAACCGCTCGCATATTTGCCGGCATTGCCAGGGAGCTGCCCACTTTTGAATATCAAAACTTCCCAAACGCAGCGTTTGAGAGGGCACACATTTGTATCTTAGGGGCGCCATCAGCATACCACTAGACTTAGCAGAGCGATGATAGACCACAGTCACACGAAGCCAAGCCAAAATATCTAAATATAAAAATATACAAATATTTTGTCTAAACATATCGAAGACGAGTTTTCGGCGCTGGATCTTCTTCAGGTCTACGCCCTGACAAAATGACTGTTAAACACTTTATTCGCGCGCTAAAGAAGCATGCAGCCTAGCGATATGGAAAGCCGCCGAAAAAGCTCATTATACTAATGATAATATGGAACGCTGGCTATTAGATACATGAATACCGTACACACACAATATTTGCCCACGTGCATGTCCCACATAACCCTTACATACTACTTACATCTCACATCTGACATGCTGATTTTTCACTCATACATCTTTATTAATCCAGGCTCTCGTCGATGGTGTTATTGCAACACACACATAAAGTCATCAGGTATAATCAATACATTTCACTCAATCATAATCCGCTGATCAGTGCGCAGTCCAAAAAAGCAAATTATCGCTCGACGCATTGCTGAATGCACTCGTGGTTATGCTTGGTGTGACCCATATGATACTGGTGCGATAATTTTCCTTGAAGATGTTTGAAAGCTCGGTACCGGCTTCCTATGTAGAACACGCCAAGACTGTGTGGAGGAACTGGGGTTGAGGCTCGGTGAATATTTCAGACTGCTTACTGACCAGCGGATCGTGTGTGAGCGAACCGTATTGGTTAAAGTTGACTTGCTTGGGTTTGCATGCTGCGATGAAGCCAACGACGAGCACCTGAAGTAATGAAGATGATGTGTGGAAATGAACATTTAAGACGTTTGTGTGAAAAAAGTTGTGTAAGATAAATGTTTGGAAAATGTGATGGATTTGAGCTACGCATGTATCCAATAGCCGGTGTGTCTCATTGCTATTTGTATAATGATCTTTGTCGGTGACTACCCATGCCGACAAGGGTGCATGTTGCTTGAGCACGCGAATGTAATGTTTGACAGTTGTTTTGCAATAACTCAGACCCGAGGAAGGTTTAGCGCCAAAAGCACGTTTCGGATATTTCTAGATAACGTTAGATATCATGAGACTGGGATTTAGCAGGACCCTGCTATGCTAACTCCGAGTCTCACGCCGTCACGAGTCTCCAGCCAGCACTCCGCTGTGTATGACTAGACTTAAGATTTATGACATTAGATGTTAGATGACAAGTGTTTGAACTTTAGATGTTCGCTGGTGAATCGTGCCTTTGAGTGCTTTCTGGTGGTTTCTCCAAACAACACTCCAGCAAATGGTAAAAATGTGTATTTTAGCGTCTGAGAGCAGGCTTTTAAAAAGCCCACATGACATGGAACCTTCTCATGGCGTCATTGCAGCTGTCGGCTGAGTGCCTTTTAGGCATCGTTGTGACAGAATAAATATAGCAGAAGAGTTTTAGCTCCGAAGTTGTCTCAACGGTATAATGACCCAATGAGTAAAACAGGCTTCGCCCTAAGACTATACCACCCCAAAAAAGTTGGCAAAACAGGTTTCCAAACCTTCGATGCTTAAATCGGAAACTGCGGGGGCACGACGCCATCATACATTTGCTGGTGATGAAGCAATTATTGGTGATCTTCGGACTCAAAGCATCGGGGTCTACTAAACAAATAAGCCAACAACATTCAATCTCCCAGATGTTGGTGGAAACGTGACGTACTGTTTGGTTGCAGCTCGCCTACATATCACTGGCTCGCTGAGTTTTGCGTTTATCCAGTGTAAAATTTACTACGGCTAAACGATCATCAGACACATTTGACGGCGTACAGGTGGGTCAGAGGTTCGACTGTATGTGACATATTTTGGGATGGGAAGCTTACCTAGGGACTCCTTTTCATAAATACTCTTCCCATCTTTATCGGTTTCTTTAGACGATCTACATCCCATGCTCGTACGTTCCCTGGTCGTCAGGAAAGCCTGGAACATCACATCATCATCAGAAGCCTGCAACATCACTGTCAAATTTCACTCACCAGTGACATGTAGCGGTTGTACCTCGCACATTCTGCTTCCTCAAAGCCAGGAATGTAGTTTCATGTTCGGTTGGGCGTGGCTTCGGCCTCCTCAATCTGGGCTTCAGCCTCCCCCCCCCCCCCCCCCCAACGTCGGGGAGGAAGTGAAAGAAATCCGGAGGGAACCCTGTTTGGCAGCATATTGAGGGGTCAGGCTGGGCAACTCTTCACTTTTCAGCCCCGAACTCATTTTGCGAAACTACGCTGCCGATTTATTCCTTACAGTCGTTTGGCCGCCCAAAGGCAGCCAAAGGTATGAGGCAACTTGGAGCACCGTATTGCGGTATAGTATATCACTGCATGCAGATGTACCTATGCCATCTAGTGGATAAAAGCATAAGCTTAGCTTGTAGCACCCAACGACACAAAAGTGAAAAGCTCTTGGTATGCACCACCGCAGAAACCAAATAAACACTGGATGTGGTGAAGGCGGTTGAGGGTGTCGGGGACGCATGCTGACGGGATAAGTCTTACGGAAACTTCATTAGTGCACTGTTTACGCGCGTCATTAAGCTACCTGGCGTTTAGGCTGGTGAGTTATTGCTTTGGCATCTTCGATGTCACGATTTATGGCCTGGATATTTTGTATTGTACTGGATTTGATCGCATTTCATTTTCGTCACGCCCCGGCGCGCAACCATGATCCCGTTTTTTGTGAAGGGGGAAGGGGCGGGGGGGGGGGGCAGTGCTGTGATCTCCCCCATCTCTTCTGGTCCGTTGTTAAAGTTGGCTTTTGCGTGTTTACAGTTTTTCATGACCAATACCAATAGAAGACCACAACGCCAATACAAAGGTGACGTTTAACCCTCGCTCTGCGAGAAGAAGGGATGGGAGCTAAAAGTCCACCTCCTAACGGAATAATATCAGAACGGTTTTGTGCACGGCGCTGAAATTTCGGGTGTTTAAGCTCACATTGCTTTTTGCGCATGTTGCGAAATTTTGGAGCTTTTTACCTGGGTAGCTCATGTTTTATGACCTTTATTGAGGTCTTGGCATTGACATTTTGCTTAAAGACTACAAACATCGCTTACGTCTCGTTGAAACTGCACTTTAAAAATGCTTTCTGGATTGCTTTTTTCATCTAAGTCATTGGAGCGCGCTACTATCCTACTGGTATCTTGAAAGGTGAGGTCACCAAAAGCCAGACCAGGTCAAACTTCGACCCCTTTCACTTGATTTGGCGCTGAACGTCGTGCGATTTCAACCTTAACCAAGCATACATTACATTCCGATAAGGCGTCTCCTAACCCTGTTCTCTCCATAGATAAGACTTCAGTTCTTGATAGGCGCTTATGCTAATGTAACAATCTCATTCATCCCTTTGACGCGATCATGGCATACGGCAGGTCAAATGTATCGGTGTCCACTTGGTTATCTGACAGTCTTCCAAGAACATTTTGTCGTATTCCGCATTATAACATGATTACTCCCTGAAGTGACAGGAGCGGCTTATAAAAGGCTGATTTGACTACTTTGACGTGGTTTGACATATGAAGAGTCACATTTACCATAGGTCAGACACGCCCATGTGATGCAGTTTGGAGAGCATTCCAATGCCATTTTCTGCGTAGCTCTAGCATCCTCGATTTTCGAGACCTTACGCGGGGCAGAGGGGGGGGGGGGGGGGGGGGGGTACTTAGCTCCCTCCCTCCCTTCCTCATAATGACAGGACGAACGTGAACCAAATTCCTGAATGCGATGGTTCAACCCAGTGTGAACGCAACGTTATGAAAAAGGAACAATCGGGAAAGCTTTAAGCTGATAATGTTTCGCAGCTGCAAAAATTATGACTCATAACTCCCCTCCAAGACAAACATTTAGCCGCTTGATTTGCGTTCCTTGTAACATAGTTTTCACCGAAGGCTTTTCCCCCGTTAAGTTTTGCGGCTGTGCGGTGCAATAAAGAGTTCCGTTTATGCGTTTCAATACACGTCACAGTTTAAGCATATTTTTCTCATTAGAATCCTGACACTAAAATTAAAATTATTAGCTTAGAGCCTGAAGGAATCTACAACCGTGACCAAATGATCAGCGAAGTACAGTTATGCATCTCATATTCATGTTTAGCATCAGTGCGCACCCATTTTTCAATGGCTCCCTAGCCTCCCCGCGGACTACTGACTTGCCAAGTGATCGACGGTTGACCGGAAATCAGTCTTGGCCGATTTTTTTTTGACCTCCCACGCATCGACCTTATTTGGCCGATCGCCAAAGAACCGCCAATAAATTGGAGTTTATTCGTGTACTCTGACATCAAAAATATAGGGGTGTAGGATTCTGTGACACGGCATCAAGTGGCCTGACTGTTTTTTCTGGTCTGCTGACAATCACGCGGTTCGAAGCTATGCGTCTGAAGAAAGAGAATCGGACCATTCAGTCACGCATCATTTGACGACGTGCTGCCTAATTTGAGGATTGATGAGTAGAGTAGCCAAGTGTAATGACAAACCTGAATCGAGTGGTAGAGTCCATCGAAAATCATGTCAATCAATCAAACCAATCATCAAAATAATCCCATGTATTGTTATCTTAGTTTTAAGATTTGGAACGACCCAGCAAATCGCCTGTGGAATCCATTGGTGGATGCTCCGTATAGATTTATGGGATGATGTCGGACATTACCCCAAAATGCTATCCTGTACTTTTCACTGTTAAGGGCTTCTTGACCAATTTGAAGGGATTTCGGAGTGTGCGGTCGTGAACATCTTTCGGATTTGTGATTTAATGATCTCGCGCTTGGGCATATTCACTTTCCACGAATTAGATCAATCTATAGCTGCTGGAAAAAGATACGAACTCGACTGCGTTAGACTGGACATTTTCAAAAGATATCGACTAAGAGCTGAGTTGTATTTTCTGTTTACTACCCACTTTTCACCATCGTTTCGGGAGGGGGCAGGGCGAAACTATAGCAGCAAACAACCGTGCCGACACGTCTCGGAATTAGAGGATCTCGTTATGATATGTAAGGCTTAAGAACAGCTTTTGACGGACAGTTTGTCCAATAGTGCACTGCTTCTTGGCCACGTGTGACAACTATGACTGCAGTGAACTCGCGCCTGCCAAGGGAAGTCTTGACTCGTTGCAATGGCAGATATGGTCGCCTGGCTCATGTCTTGGAACGAGGAAATCGGCTGTCGGGGTATCAGGCTGGTGAAAAAATGAATCCCGAGGCATGCGTGACACGCAGGTCGTAAACCAATCACTCCGGGTGCAATGATGCCCTGCAGCAGCGCACCAATTTACACCTCTGACCGCACACAGCAGGCGCCAGTCTGTCCACACTTGCCGCCCCACCATCGCCCCCGACCCGGGCGTGGACCCCCATCCTGCAGCCACACGGCCCCCACACTCACGCCGCATGAGCCAGATGGCGTCGACGGCCGGCCGGCACTCACATGCTCGCGCGCGGCGCAGCCTGTCGCGGCACGTAGGACCCGCCGCCGCGGCAGAGTCTGGCGCGCCGTCGCCTGCCGCCGCTGGCCGACCGCAGCAGCCGCTGCCACCGCCACCGCCATGGTGACCAGTCAACAGCGGCAGGTCGATGCCGCACCGGCCGCGCCGTGCCCCTGAGAATGACCGGCCGTGAAATAATTAGGCGGCGCGGCCGTTAGCGGGGCAGCCTGGCTGCTGCGGCGGGCTGGGCATGTGCCGCTGACCCGGCCGCCACGCTGGCTTGAGTGGGCCAGATTTGGGGCTGAGGTGACAATCAGCACGGAAATAACCGCGACCAGGCGGAGGTATCCTGGCATGGCGTCCGTCTGAAATGTACATCGGTACTTAATATAAGAAAGGCCTGCAGCTCCTAAGATTTTTCGGCACGAGTTCGGCGTTCTTATGCAGGTTATCAACCTTCAGGATACCAGGAGATACTGGCTAAACGACGTCAGAGTGCAAACATGGATGCGTCACAGACACCTTTCAGATACATATCGTCCACTGATCTTTCGCCAGACATCGGTGGATGATTTTGTATAAAATTAAAAGAAGCATTTAACGTATCCATGTTGCTAGCATACTGATATGCCAAGTCATTCATGCTGGCACCTTGTCAAAAACCCGACAAATTCTTTTGATCTCGAAACAAAAAAGGGCTTGTTTTTGTGACTGTGAAAAGAGGCCTATACGGGTGAAGTGGCAATCACGAAACATCTGCGTAGTTTTTGGTGCAATTTTTCGGTATTATGTATATACGGTATATATACGGGTATTATGTATCACTAATCGTTAACGTGTGTAGTGATGCTCAGCAACGCAATTCACTGTATTTTAACCTTAAATCTGAATTGTTCCGAGGTCAGCATGAGCTCAAAGCTGTTATGATGAGTAGACCATCGTCACTATTTCAGTGGACGCCGGCTAAACAACGCCGTAATGCTAAACAACGATAGTTTTGGATGTGCTCAGTATTTTGACCTGTGCTTATCATCAGGGGCGATATAGTATGACGTCACGTAAACAATACCTCATAGTCACTGAAGGTCGCCAATTCAACTTAAGAACTTTGAACCCGTAATGCCGAAGGACCAGGGAATGAAGGCCATTCTTTCTTGTACCAAATTTTGAATCCTTTGATACCCGTCCCCAGGTGATCTTTGTCCGACTTTGAATGCCACAGTGAACGCAAGTTAACTTCATTCACAAGTAGCACCAACATGTTAACTGCTTTCAGAAAACCTGCTTCTGACAGCGTGCTAACATTCAGGACTTCCTTATCAAGGGGATCCGATATATGATAATGCTAGGAGACTTCATGCTTTGTCTAGCTCGCAAACACCAGATGACGTATGACAGAAGTGTGTCCGTTTTTACTTCCGGGCTGGTTGTGAATTCCAATCTATCGCTATGCGACGTTGCCGGCCTGGGTAAACATAATAAATGCGCGCTCAAATGCCCAGCAAAGCGTGCTGGCAATCAGCCGTTATGGATTATATTTCCAAGGCTAGAATTAGGCCGTTCTCTAACCTTCACTGGGACACACATGGCTTCGACCGCCCTATTTACCAACGGTTCTGACCTGCATGCTGCTGCCATCATTTGCAGCGGTTTTGAATAATAATTTGGGAGGGATAATTCGCATTGCTGCGTTGTGAGCTATCGCTTTGCCATGGAGGTCACGGTTAGTTTCCCCGTGGACACAGTTGATTTCCTCTTACGCCCGCCCCCCAACGTAAGGTGCCGTCACTACTTCTGTCCTGCCACATGAATTGACGGCGTTCCGGTGGTCCGCGGCTGGATCTCATTAGCTAAGCCCCATGAGAGACTAGTGCAAGCTATGCAAACATATCTAAAAGTGGCCACACGCAAAAGTAAACAGGGGGGGGGGGGGGAGGATTTGTTCTGGACTGGGAGGTCAGAGGCGCTTTGAAGTTTTTTTCATGCACTTCCGTGAGCCTAGTTTCAACATTTTCCCAAATGTTTGGCGGCGGGGGGGGGGGGGGACCCAAGCCCTCAAAGCACAGCCACACACAACTCGATAATTCCCGAGCCTGGGGGCCGGCATTGGTAGCCGTAGTGCTGAGCTGGACGGGTGTTGCTGGTCTGACGTCAAGGTCGCAGTCGGTAGCGTGTGTTTGACATTGAACTGTGGCGCCGTCGTAATTGTTCCGTGTGCAAGTGCATACTTCGCTCACCAGGCCCATGGTTCTATTGGTCGGTTCGTAGGCCGACACGTGGCCTACACGCGAATGACACGCGTTTTTGAATAATTATTTGCGCAACTGCGTTGATCTGGTTAGGTCGACCGGGGGAATTGTATGGATCTAAAAGGCTCTACAAAGTGGTGTAACCTACTTTATGCCAGTCTTTGCGATTGGTGTCTTGTATACCGTATGTGGGGGGTAGCTCTGGAGGTGGCCGCAGGCGGCGTACTGACGTGTCGTCCATGAGGACTTCAGTGCTTCTCTTGGCGGCTGCTGGGCACGGTCTGCCAAGTAAAGCAATTCTGGAGCAACAAGCACATCTGTTGTGGTGACCTTTCCACGCCATCTGTACTGCCATGACTCGGCCGCCCCATTTTGAGGGTGGCCGGCTGTGTCGGTCAGCTGACTGCTAAATGCTGACTGGCCGTTGTAGGCCAGTCGCAGAAGCGCGGTCTGTGGGCTGCGGACCCACATCCGCGTCCCACCCCAGTCGAGGCGTCCGGCGTCCCGCCAAGCGGGCCAACACCCCTCAATGCTGTCACTGTGTCCAACGGAACCTGGGCCGAACGGAACCGAACGAACACCACAAAGGGTAACAGACGGAGCCTTTGAAATCGGCTGCTGGTGGGCAAGAGCAGAAAATTCCGAATGCATGGTACTTGATGCTCACTGAGGCCACAGTCACAGGATAAGACATATATCACGTAATGAAGTGAAAAGACGCGGTACCATGCTACCAGGAATATCAGTAGGTCAACATTGATTGTCCTGGAGTGTTAATGAAGCTGGAAGCGCCGCAGCTGCCGTTACCGGGAAATGTTGGCCTGCACTGAGCATATTGCAAGCCCGGTACCACCAACAGCGCCAGCCAAATGCCGCCACTTGGGAGCCGGATCCCGGCTGTCACATAAGGCGCCAACACATGCGCGTATGCGCACACGTATAGGCCAGCGTCGGCGTGAGGACAGCACTAGTCTCTGGGAATGTTTTGCATCTCTAGCGCAATCGAAATAGGGCTTGGTGTCACTCTGTTTGGCCTGTGCGCTGCCACTGTGAAAGCTAAGAGCCCCATAGTTGCCAAGCGTGGCTGTGTCGGATAGGGTCCTGCTGGGAGAGCAGGGTGCTGCACATGTCGGTGTGTCATGCATCGGACACAGACAGTGTGGCTGTGTCGGATAGGGTCCTGCTGGGAGAGCAGAGTGCTGCACATGTTGGTGTGTCTGTTACCAGACAAAGACGGTGTGGCTGTGTCGGATAGGGTCCTGCTGGGAGAGCGGAGTGCTGCACATGTCGGTGTGTCAGGCATCAGACACAGACAGTGTGGCTGTGTCGGATTGGGTGCTGCTGGGAAAGCAGAGTGCTGCACATGTTGGTGTGTCTGGCATCAGACACAGACAGCGTGGAGCCAAGCATCAGACACTGATAGCGTGGAGCCAAGCATCAGAGACAGACAGCGTGGAGCCATGCATTAGACACTGATAGCGTGGAGCCAAGCCGATCGGCCGTATCTATGACGCTGTCCCAATACCGTGTTTGCTGACCTCGTTATGCTGAGACGGTCCGTCGCTCTCAAGACCTCTCCGGGCGCCCTGGCCCCCGCATTAACCTGGGACGATGCGTAGCAGGCCAAACTTGGCCTGATGTCTCGACTCTCACTAACCTTAGGCGGTCCCCGACAGCCCGCACCCGGCTATGGAGAAGAATGAGGAGGCGGCCGACGGCGGCGGGCCCGGCTCGCCCGGCTCCGTGCTGGGCCGGCTGCAGACGCGGTTCCAGCAGTCGGCGGAGGACCTGCTGACGGAGCGGGTCAGTCGCCAGACGGGGCAGGGCGGGTGCTGGCCCGGGACAGATCAGGGGTCAGTCGCCAGACGGGGCAGGGGTGCTGTCGCCCCGGGCCAGATCAGGGGGCCAGTCGCCAGACGGGGCAGGGCTGCTGTCACTCCGGGCCAGATCAGGGGCCAGTCGCCAGACGGGGCAGGGCTGCTGTCACTCCGGGCCAGATCAGGGGCCAGTCGCCAGACGGGGCAGGGCTGCTGTCACTCCGGGCCAGATCAGGGGCCAGTCGCCAGACGGGGCAGGGCTGCTGTCCCCGGGCCAGATCAGGGGTCAGTCGCCAGACGGGGCAGGGCTGCTGTCCCCGGGCCAGATCAGGGCCAGTCGCCAGACGGGGCAGGGCTGCTGTCGCCCGGGCCAGATCAGGGGTCAGTCGCCAAACCGGGTGGGGCTGATGCCGCCCCGGGCCAGATCAGGGGGCCAGTCGCCAGACGAGGCAGGGCTGCTGTCACTCCGGGCCAGATCAGGGGCCAGTCGCCAGACGGGGCAGGGCTGCTGTCACTCCGGGCCAGATCAGGGGCCAGTCGCCAAACCGGGCGGGGCTGATGCCGCCCCGGGCCAGATCACGGCCCGCCTAGAACCCGGCCGCCGGGGGTCAGGGAATGCGGAAATCCGTACGTCTTTTCGGTGCTGTGCTGGCAGACACAGAGAGGGGGCTGAAGGTTGTAGCATGTTGGTCGTGATGTCGAAGAGCACCAGCCACTGATCGTCGCCTTGGCAGCGGATAGTTAGTTCCGCCGCGCCCTTGTGTTGTGTTAGTGATGCAGTGTCGCTACCGTTTGGGATCATCACTAATTCAAGCGGGAATCTATTTTGGGCGACAGGAGCACAACGCGGACCTGGAAAAGCGTATCAAGAGCCTTACAGAGCATGTACTGGCTGCTAACGAGGAGAAAGAAAACATAAAGGTACGCCAACTGCTTGGTGTCGGTGGCTTAACACGCGCGCGGGTGGCCGGCTAGATGCCCTTCGCTTGGGTGGGGGTCAATTTGACCCTCCTGAGATCTCAGAAACTAAGAGAGCTAGAGGCGCCAAATTTACAGGGTGTCCTGACCTGCACGTGAACCCACGTAGGTCAAAAGTTTGAGCTCCCTAAGTCATGACCTTTAGGTCAAATATGGTCAAACGAGGTCAAATACTGGGTTGGTCTCCAAAGTGCCCTAGAACATAGGCAACTGTTTCTAAGCGAAAGGTGAAAAGCCCATTTGAGTTCAGTGACCTTGTTTGACTTTTCGAAGATCATGGTTACCAAAATCATACGAGACTGCTCTGAGTTTTGCATTTGAATAAGCGACAAACATTACGCTAGGCAGCGTGTTCCTAAAACAAATTGTCGACCCGGGTCATCTTAGGTCAATGACCTTTTCTGACCTCTTAGAAGTCAATGGAAGGTGTAAAATGTGGTTCCTGCGGTCAATAAATTCGAAATGAGTACCACAAACTATCCCATATAGCAAGCCCTAGAGTACTAAATCAGGCTGGGTGTGACCTTGGTCTGACCTTCATGCCCGATTTTAGGTCAACGTAACTTGCTCATTCAATATTTATGGTGCCTAAGAAAGCATCTCAGAGATGTATGGCTCCGTCAAACACTCCGTTATTGTATCAGGTTGGACGGTTCCCTAGAAGTTGCCTTCGCTGAAACCATAGCCTGACTTTGACCTGCCATAGGTCAACGACCTTACAAGATACATCTAAATTTTTGATGTCAAACGAGCCGCTATTCAATTGTCTACAACTGTGCAAAATTTGGCGCGGCAGCGCCGCGCCGTTCGGAGACCATTCTGGAAAAACCTTCGGGGGGGGGACAATTTGCCCCCCCCCCCACCCGGGCGCGTGCTAACCAAGCTTTTCACTGGGTGACCCCCGTTATTGAATTATATGCCACCGTGAAACTTTACAAACGGGTATGGGACCGAGTGTGGCTGTGCTGTATTGATTTCGTACCCATGGTATTGTGAAACGTGAAACCTAGTGAATGCGTTCCTTTTAAAGACCAGCCGGACTCGGGTCCACATCTTCCAGAAAACAACACACTAGTGACCTCTGTATCATACTCAAGTGAAAATGCATGTAGTCATGTTTGGTAAACTGTTAAGTGCATTTGTGAGGAACATTATGCATAAAGAGGAGGCAATCTTAATGTCCTTATTTCTTGTGGGATGAACTGGAACAAGAAACAATGCACATTCGTTTCCATAAATGCATGTAGCTGAAATATCACGCGTATCTCTCCATTCCCCCGCTTGTTCTTCGAGGAATAGGTATATCAATGCTGTTTATAATCATGCTTGGACTTCACAGCTCAGGATATTTTGTGTTCGGACTCGTGTTCGAATTGAAACAAAAAATGCGTCAAGTTTGATCAGATTGCAACCACCTGAGTAGTATGGGCCCTTGGTCCTGTGTATGTATGGGCCTCAAGTATGTATGTATGGGCCTCAAGTATGTATGTAGTATGGGCCTCAAGAGCCAATGCTCAGGTGTTTTTACAGCCAGGTGACTGAACATATGCCGAACTGAGCGAAACAAGTTTATAATTTAGAATCGGAACGAACATCCTATGCCTTGATCAATGGCCCTCCGCCCCTGAACCGAGACTCCGGTTCAAGTGCCGAATGCCAACGACTCATGAATCGGAGCTCGGCTTCATGTGGCTCATAATGGAAAGGACAAAATCTGACTATGCCTGTCTCAGGCATACCCGCATCTACCCGCCGCAAACACCGATGTGCCTTCCTAGCGTGCGCCGCCCCACCTGCTTTATCACACATCGGCCATTGAGCGGCGGCCGGCCGGCGGCGACGCGCCGACCGCCTGTGGCCTCGTGAATGGCCGCTGCCCCGGGCGGCTGTCCGGCCGTGCACATCAGCCGGGGTGTTGTGGGTCCGTCGTCCGGACAGCGGCGGGTGCGGCTGTCCAGGCCGAACACCCCAGCGGCCCGCCGCCGCAGCCACCGCTTGCCGTTGTCCACCGGTGTCAAACGCACCGCACCGTGCCTCATCTGAGTGCCCGCGAGGAATGTATTGATCCGCGACGCGACGCTGCCGAGCGGCGATGCGTCTGCATGTCTGTCTACCTGTGTGGAGCGTGCACGCTGGCGCTGGCCGTGTCAGCGTGGAAGACCTCACAATGTCGTAAGTGGTATTCGAGGGGGAGGGGCAGCCGGGGCAGGTGAACTGGGCACTGGTATCATTGAGCTTTAGTTTTCTGGGCGGCTGTCGAGCCCCGGTACCATTGGTGTGGCGCTTGAGGTCACATAGGCGTATGTTGCGAGACTCATTGGGACATTGTCGTGCCGCTTTTCTGAACATATGTGGTACTTTATCTGATATCGTGAACCTCTGCCAGAACGCTCTTCTGTTCCGTGCTGAAACAGCGCGTCGGATGTCGGTGAAAACACTATCATTATTGCCATTGGGGGTTTGTGTGGTCGTAATAAAAGTAACGCCATCGCGTACGTGCCTCGAAGAAAGCCCATGGTAAAGCTGATAGCTTACAGAACTGTTGCTACGTAAGCAACCGAAGATGGGACAGTTTTGCGTGAAGTCGTAAGCGGCAGACCGATCATTACCACTGGCCGCGGTGAGACCTTGGGTCCGCGCAACTGAACCAGTCACGTACCTCTGAGGCCGGCCGTACAGCGAGCAGCCGCGACGGCGCGTTCGGAGCTCACCCGCACTTCAGTCGGCACCCAGGCCAATCAGCGTGCGCCGGCCACACAGCTGTGCCGCAGGCGGGCAGCAGGCCGGCGGACCCGACTGCGCGAGGCCAGCAGACGCCGCCTCTGTCGTGGAGGGACTCTGTAGTGGCTCAACGGTCTAGACATTGATCCATGTTTACCGACATAAACGCCCGGCCAGGCGAAGCGCTCGATGCTGCACTGTCGGTAGCGAAGGATAGCAAAAACTAACGATGTGTTTGTTGGTTGCGGCTCTGTGCCCGTGCCGAAGACTAGCGTCCCAGTTTGTTTGACGGCACTCGTTTGCGACTGCGGCGTGACGCGTGGCAGGTGGAGCAGCGGGCGGCCCTGACGCGGCTGGAGGAGGCGGCTCTGGCCGAGCGGCGCCGTCTCGAGAGCGCCCTGTGTTCGGCCCGCCAGCAACAGCAGCGTGGCCAGATGGACCTGGAGCTGGCCACCGAGGAGCTGGCTGCGCTGCGTGGCCAGGTCAAGTCACTGCAGGTCAGTGCCGCCGACGTGGCGCGGTCACGGGCGCAGAGCGGGCGGCGGGCCCGCGCTCCTGTCCCGCGGGACGCTGGAGTGACGCTGAGTACCTGTGCGCCTCGGCCGATCTTCACGTGGCCAAGGTCCCGCCACGCAAGTATAGCGTGGATCGAGTTTAATGTGTTTGGGTTCAGGTGCGGTAGTGGATTAGCCTTGTCTTGGAAGGTCTGCTGGCTGTGATACTCTGGTCCCTGTGCGGCGTGGGGAAAGTACGTTTCCTCCGCGCTTCTGGGCATTTAAAGCCGCAGGTATGGGTTACAACAGCAATCGCCGTTGCAAACGTAATGAGAATAGTGCTCCAGGTCCAGGTGCAAGCGTCCTCCCAAGCACTGCAAGCGGCTCCACGACGTGAATGAACGGGACATTAGGCACATGATCAAATTTATGGAGTAATCATTTAACTGATATGTGAATGATAAAAACGATTTGAGACAATCATTAACAGTGTGTTGTAGTTCAAGGCCGGTGGCACAGGTGGCAGTCTCTGCTTCCCGGTCTATGACTGGTGCACTGATGGCTCCGACAGTGTTGAGACTGCACAAAAATATCAGTCCTAAAAGAAACGCCCGGAAACGGATGGGCTTCCAGCCTGCGCACGATTGCGCGTAATAGTTTGCACACACCGACCTGCACTTTTGCCGGCATCCCTGTGTGTTTTCCCCTCCGTCAGTTCTAATTGGCCTCACGTCGCTGGGCCAATATCTGGACCCATCTCTCATCCGCGCTCCTCAGCTTGTTCACGATGAGGTTGATCGAACGGGGAGGTGAGATGCTGGCGACATGACAACATGGCAGAAATGGTCTGCAAGGATATAAGCCCGTCAAAGGCTGGCTGCCGGGCGGCCAGGCCGCTGCAGCTGCAGCACGTATTTTGTCCAGACCCGCTCGGCATGCGGCCTCGCCCGCCCTAACTGTGAGGACTTAACGCGCCAAGAAGACGAGTGCGAGCACCATGTCCTGATATGGGTCTTGTCAGCATCATGGAGGAGAGGCGTCATCATACACCGCTAGTGACGATAGCAATTTTTGGAGACCCTAGGCCACCTGGTTACACCAGGCGTGGCCTGAGCTTGAAAGACGCCAGCGGAGCCGTTATGCGTTGACGTCTAATAGCCCGGGGGGCGCTGCGCGCGCCACTAACATCCCGAATAGGGGAGGGAGGGAAGGCGGCAGCAATGACAGCAAATGGCGTTGCTGATGCTTTTCGTTATCGTAAACTCAGTATCTACTTCGTAAAGAGTGGCATACCATCACGCGTACATCTGGTCCACATCTCACACTCACAGCTGGAAATTGGGCCTGTGATACTCCCACTCCACATCGTGGTTAGTTTCGCGGGAATAAATATTCTTTAATTGTGCCTGATTCGGACCTTAAATGCAATCCTCTGGCATTACTTATCGCACAAACTCACTGCCGCACGGCCTCGCGCGCACCGGCCTCCCGGTTGGCGTCGTGTCTCGGATGAGTGACGGGTGACGCCAGACCGTGGTGACGTCACTCGGCTCCCTTGCTGGCAGCGCCTGCGGCCCGCCGGCTCCCACGGGTGGGGGCCGGCGGCGGTGCTGTCAGGCACCGTGTTTATTGGGGTCGGCGGGCGCCTAGCGCCCCAGCGCGTCCTCCATTGATTTGGCCGGTAGCCTGGACCTCCGTGTTTGCTGTAGACTGACATGCAGCAGCTGACCGCGCTGGTGTCTTTCGAATTGATGCCTTCTGGCCGTGTGGATGCCGTTGTGGGCTGAGAGCTGGTACGCGATGCGCTTGTGTAGCTGAAGCCATGGGCTGAGAGTGAGAACCTTTTGGTTTTCCGTGATGAATTTGTCGCGCGCAACTCAATTTTTTTAGTGCTCTTTTCAGCTCAGGTGACACAGAGCGTGTCTCTGCTCTCTCTCGCAACCTCGAAAGCTCCACGTTAGCAGTCACTATATGAGTTGTTCTTTGCCTGAGCCGTTCTCGAGTAGACAGAGGGTACTAATCAAAACCTGAGAAGCCCCACCCGATATTTTTGGCTATGTGTGTGTGATGTTGACTACGGAGGCAAATACTTCCTTTTTAATCAATATTGCTTATATGTTTATCGTTTGCTGCCGTCCCGTGATACTGCAGCATTATGGCGTGCCATGTCTGCCACGGCCAGCTATCGCCACATCTCACGTGATTTTACTGCCGTCTCATGTGGCTGCAACATTACCGCATGCCGCGTGGGATTTCGCCGCCAGTTACCGCCACATTTGGCGTGATTGCTATCTGATGAATGGAAGACCGACACGAAGGCCGAGCACGTGGTCAGAAACATGCATAATTTCCAGAGAATTCAAAATGTTCTCAAGTCGAGGACCTTACAGTTTTGGCCAGGGTCCTGTAACAACAGGTTGGGCGGCAGGATATATTCCAAAATATACTAGGTTTGAGACAATGCTGGCCTCGGAGTACCTATATACCAATTTTAATAAATAGAAGTACACGTGATGGATTTTTAACACAATTTTGATGAGTTATAATCACTGCCAAAGTATTATCACGTGATATCGCGTAATTGTAAAATGGCACCCAGCAATGTTCTACTAGTGACTAAAAACTGGCAATTTTACAGTACTTGCGCAGTAGAGACGTTAAACAACAACCACACTCGCAACTTGGGCAAGCCACCTCGATGTGTTTTGGTGAGACTGCTTCACTAATGTTATATGGCCAATGAATGAATTGCGTCGTAAGCAACTATGAAAAAAACAAACTCATTTCTACACGAATAGAGAAGGAACAAAGCCGGGATGTTCATTTGTGTCGGAGCGTGGGTGCTTCCCATGACCTGACCACGGAATATTTCCTTTAGCATTTTATTTGAAATGATCCTTACCAGCCTGTCCTTTGCTGGTGACAGGTTGCAGGGGTATTGTTGGGAACTAGTCATGTTGCTGTGATGTTTGGATCTCTGCTCTAAGGTCTGGGCAATGTCTGTATGCAACACAAAGAAAAGGTGACAACTTCAGGTTCCAATTGAACTCCTCATTACCATACATTAACTTTGAATTTTAGCATTGGTAACAATCTAAAAAAGATCCCTACAATCATACCAGTGAGCTTACCCACATTACCCGTGTACAGATTTTGAAGGTGTTAAGCTTGAAAAAATGGGAAGATACTGTCTGGTTCCCCATTGCAAGACAGGAGGTGAGAAAAGCGTGAGACCACCCATTGTTATTGTTCACTCTTTACCAGGTCACAACAAAGCTGCCGAAGGCTGGATCAAGGCTGCTAAGAGGGATAAAATCAGTACCAACAAAAGCGCTGGAGTTTGCTCCCTTCACTTTTCTCCGGGAGATTATGTACGTGATCTGAAGTATGAGCTGCTCAACCCGGGGAAGGACCCCATGGCAAACCCCTCAACACGTCTCAAAGTGGAGGCAAGACCTTTGGAAATCCTTGGGAGAGAGATACAGAAAGAGTAAGATTAACATTTTTGTTTTTAGACTTTATTGCAATACCTGCACCAGCAACCCGTTTTGTGCTGTGTCTAGACTCGGCCGCAGGCCGCACGCGGTACTGGCAGTCTCTGGCGGCCGCCAGCAGGAGAGAGCGCATTTCGCCGCGCTCTCTGCGACACAGCCAAACCTATTCCATAGGATGAGCGAATGGTCGTGGGGTGTGGCCCGTGATTTTTGCCCCTTTCATGAACTGTCAGCCTTTTGAACGTTGGTAGCACTGCCGTTGTATTACACAGCATTACATTGTACCGAAGAGGGAAACACCATCTCGCTCTTTCCATTCATCATCGAAGTGCGTGAATCCCGCGAGTATTCGTGCCGTGGGTGCCGAGGTGTGGCACAAAACGCGCAAACCTGTGGAAGAGAGCAAAATCCATCCATTGAGCCCGTGCCACGTGATACGTGTGACCGCACCATTTCGCATGGTACACCGTCATTCCTGTGTCGCTGCAACCCCCAGCCGGTGTCTAGATTTTGGTGCGAGATGGCCTAATCGGTCGGAGGCAATGAATTACGGCAGCCAATCACGTGATTAGATGGCCGTTTAACCTTGAAGCAACATTTGGCTTCAGCCGAGACACCGGGCAGCGCCGTTCCGTCGCGGCGCGAAAAGCTGCCGTGCAACCCACTAATCTTGGCTCATTTGCGAGCGACATGTGTGAAAATGCGATCAACAAAAGTGTGGCATAGAGAATGAGTCGACCCATACGTCGATGAAGTTTTCAATGCCAGATTATGAATACTTTTGACAGTAGCGGCTGTTGTATTAGGCGCCGGCATCTGGCACTTTGTCCTACAATTTGCAGCGCAACGGTGCGTTGCGCAAATTCGCCATGCGACTGAAAGTGTAGCTGCATCAATTGTGAATGTCGGAAAACAAAATCCACGCCTGTACGCCCACGGCGACCGCCGACACGAATCGGCTGACACGCTGATGTAGTTTTCAACGCTAGATCACGCATACTTTTGACGGTAGCGGCTTGGAATCAGATTCGGTTTGAAAACTCGGCCCGTTGCAACTTGTAATGCGGTTTGCAGTGCAACGCTTGCGTCCGACAAACTCTCCATGTCCATTGAAAATGTGGCCGCTTGAATTGTTAATGTAACTCGTTAACCTTAAAATTGTTAAACGTTTGCAACGTTTAAATTGTTAACGTAAAACCGCGTCAATGGTATCTATCGACCCTGTGCGCGGAACCAGGTCCCCTGGATGTCCGGGTGGTTCGCCGGTTTGTTCGGCTGCGTACGTTCATTCGGCTCAGCTTTCTGAACCGAATGCGCCAAAAGGAAGCTCTGCAGCACTGCGAGAGGCTGAAGAGGCGTCAGTTTGCAAGGTGAGCGGTGGACCCAGCTGCACCGGAGGAGGCGGCCCGTGATCTGCTACGCTGTAGGAGGCGGCTCGTCATCTGCTGCACCGGAGGAGGAGGCCCGTCATCTGACCGGACTACGCTGGAGCGGAAGTCTCTTCTCTGGACCTGACTGCACGGGAGCAACAGGTGGCGACATTATGTTACTGGGCTGAGATGGTCCCATGTGACCTGGCTGTTCTCAATGCGGCGGTTCTGTGGCATAGCGGCACTGGCAGCCCACTAGAGGAGGTAGGCGACAGTGTTCGTTACTCTCAACGCCTTCCTGGCAGGTGCGCGGGACATACTATGCGTTACCTTACGCGTGACGAACATTATGCGGACCTGTGCACGGTGTATGAATCAAATCCGGACGGTGTAACGGAGGTGGACTTCTCCGCTGAGTTGGTGTACACCCATGTATTGTGTTGTGACGTTGAGAGCTGACATTTTAGAGACCATGAGAGCAAACATGACTGCTGTGAGCGCAAACATGACTGTTGTAAATCCTTCCATTGCTTGGGGACGTAATCTCCAATATCTCAGAAAATGAACTAAGTGCAAACCATCGCTTTCGACCCTAAACACGTGATTGCAAGCGCTCCAGACATTGTTATTACAGACACCAGATAAAATTACATGGTATCTGTCCTTCCGACGCTTCAGGTCATCAGGCTATGCAAGTGCCAGGTGTCCTCTCTCAGCATTGAAAACAGCTGCTATCGCCTTGGTATTGGATTGAACACTAAAATATCTCATTTGCATTCAGCTGACTTCGTCTATATCTGTCGCCGGTTCGAAACAGCCCGCATCTGGACCACACGTCTGAAACAGTATGTGACAGTAAAGACGGTAGTTACAACACATTGTGGTAAATGTCGTCTTTATTGGATGCAAGGCATGGCGCAGTGTTCCGGACTTGTGTTGGAATATGTGACCAGCCACAGCTGTTTTGTCTCCGGGTATGGCTAGGAGACATACCAATAAACGTCTTGAGACCCTTTTCGTTGAAAAAAAACGCCTCAGTAACACTGGAGAACGATTGTCAAAAAATCAGTGTTGTCTTGCACTTGAACGCCTAAATGCCCTCGGGCACGCCCATGTTGACGTCACCTGTGGGATTGCCAGGCCTAGTTCCGACTAGGTTCCGCCCCCCCCCCCCCCCCCCCCGGTCTCGGCTTGCTTTTTCATTAAGGCTCGCCCACCACAGAACTGTGTCACTTGACTGCAATGAATATGTCATTCATAATACGCTGTGATCTTGAAGCCTCCGTTATCTGGCCGTGAGCCGGTCCCGACTACGGGCGCGACTCAGCCGGCTACCAGCGGCGCTCTCTCACACCACGCTCTGACTGGGACGCCGGCGCTGACCCTGTCTGCCCGTGCCTTCCGTGCTGCTGCCGGCGCTGCAGATGGAGAAGGTGGGCCTGGCGCGGCAGGTGCGTGACCTGGAGTTGGAGGTCAAAGCCCGCTGTCGGCTGCAGCAGAACGCCTCCGACCAGATGGTGCGACACAACCAGGCCAAGCACAAGGTCAACAGGTGGGCTATCTAGCGACAGACGGCCACCGCTGACGGTGGATGCAGCCAGGTCATCCGCCGGATGATGTGCGAAATGCCACTCTCCTGTGCCATGACAGTCTCCTCATTGGTGGGTTTGTGTTGCGGCTGGGGTAGTGATAAACCGCAGACAATACCCACCTGCATCGTTGTATGACATATTTGAGAGCCGGTGCCTGTTCGTCAGAGTAAGATTAACATGAAACGTCCATCGGGCATACTTGTGAAGCACGATCGCACCAACCAGCTTCAGACAGGCAGGCGAGAGTCTTCTACATTTTATCATTTCATAATTCAGTACGGAGGTACGGGAAAAGACGTTTATCCCCCAGTTAGCAGTCCTTGCCGGATGTCTTGCGCAGGCAGCTTTCAGATTAGAATCCAATGCAAGTATGGCTGGTGGTGACCAGGACCCTGACCCCACCACGTCAGGGCAATTCCATGTCAGCGGCCAATTGTCGAGATATTTTGTGTCCGTGCCAAGCGGTGCCGTGGCACAGCCGCCCTTGTTTTGGCCAGGCGCTGTTGGTCAGTTGGTCGTTACCAGCACTGGCGTGCCACACAGCAAGTGATCTGTCCGTGAGTCCGCATGTCTGCCACGCTCCCAAGCTGGGCTGTCGGCCGGCTGCCACTGCACTGTTTGTGTGTGTAATGCCCGGCACGAGTGAGACCGTTGTGGGCGACGCGGCGAGTTGACCCGACCTGGTGTGACCTTGGCGTGGAGTCAGCGGCCGTGGTTAGTCGCGGCTCGGTTTCCGAGTCCGTAGCGACGCGGCCGACCTGAGCTGTGCCGCAGGGAGGTCAGCGGCCTGGGCGACTGGCTGAAGCGGCTGGAGGCCGAGGCGCGTGCGGCGGCCGAGCTGAATGGCCGGCTGCAGCTGCAACTGAGGCACCAGGGCCTGCGACTGGAGCAGCTCACCACAGCGGCGCCCGCCGACCACGCCGCCTCTACGGTACGGCGACGCTCGGACCCGGCGACCTCGCCGCCGCTACAGTACGGCGACGCTCGGACCCGGCGACCTCGCCGCCGCTACAGTACGGCGACGCTCGGACCCGGCGACCTCGCCGCCGCTACAGTACGGCGACGCTCGGACCCGGCGACCTCGCCGCCGCTACAGTACGGCGACGCTCAGACCCGCGACCCACGCCGCCTCTACGGTACGGCGACGCTCAGACCCGGCGACCTCGCGCCGCCCGCTACAGTACGGCGACGCTCGGACCCGGCGACCTCGCCGCCGCTACAGTACGGCGACGCTCAGACCCGGCGACCACGCCGCCGCTACAGTACGGCGACGCTCGGACCCGGCGACCTCGCCGCCGCTACAGTACGGCGACGCTCGGACCCGGCGACCTCGCCGCCGCTACAGTGCGGCGAACGCTCGGACCCGGCGACCTCGCCGCCGCTACAGTACGGCGACGCTCGGACCCGGCGACCTCGCCGCCGCTACAGTACGGCGACGCTCGGACCCGGCGACCCTCGCCGCCGCTACAGTAACGGCGGACGCTCGGACCCGGCGACCTCGCCGCCGCTACAGTACGGTGACGCTCGGACCCGGCGACCCGCCGCCGCTACAGTACGGTGACGCTCGGACCGGCCGACACGCCGCCCGCTACAGTACGTTGACGCTCGACCCGGCGACCTCGCCGCCGCTACAGTACGGTGACGCTCAGACCCGGCGACCTCGCCGCCGCTACAGTACGGTGACGCTCGGACCCGGCGACCTCAGCAGCCGCTACAGTACGGTGACGCTCGGACCCGGCGGCCACGCCGCCGCTACAGTACGGGTGACGCTCGGACCCGGCGACCACGCCGCCGCTACAGTACGGTGACGCTCGAACCCGACGACCTCGCCGCCGCCGCTACAGTACGGTGACGCTCAGACCCGGCGACCTCGCCGCCGCTACAGTACGGTGACGCTCGGACCCGGCGACCACGCCGCCCTACGGTACGGCGACGCTCAGACCCGGCGACCCTCCGCCGCTACAGTACGGTGACGCTCGGACCCGGCGACCTCGCCGCCGCTACAGTACGGCGACGCTCAGACCCGCGACCCCTCGCCGCCGCTACAGTACGGCGACGCTCGGACCCGGCGACCTCGCCGCCGCTACAGTACGGCGACGCTCGGACCCGGCGACCTCGCCGCCGCTACAGTACGGCGACGCTCGGACCCGGCGACCTCGCCGCCGCTACAGTACGGTGACGCTCGGACCCGGCGACCTCGCCGCCGCTACAGTACGGTGACGCTCGGACCCGGCGACCACGCCGCCGCTACAGTACGGTGACGCTCAGACCCGGCGACCTCGCCGCCGCTACAGTACGGTGACGCTCAGACCCGGCGACCTCGCCGGCCGCTACAGTACGGTGACGCTCGGACCCGGCGACCATCGCCAGCCGCTACAGTACGGTGACGCTCGGACCCGGCGGCCACGCCGCCGCTACAGTACGGTGACGCTCGGACCCGGCGACCACGCCGCCGCTACAGTACGGTGACGCTCGGACCCGGCGACCTCGCCGCCGCTACAGTACGGTGACGCTCAGACCCGGCGACCTCGCCGCCGCTACAGTACGGTGACGCTCGGACCCGGCGACCACGCCGCCGCTACAGTACGGTGACGCTCGGACCCGGCGACCGCGCCGCCGCTACGGTACGGAGACGTTTGGACCCGCGACGGCACGCTGCGGGCGAGCTGACTGAAGTGCAGCGTCCGGCAGGCGATGACGGCACGGGGTGGGTGGTTGTGGGGGTGTGCGGGCAACTTTCCATAAATACTGTAGGGATATACTCGGATTTAGCGTCATTGGAAACGGCCTAAATATCGAATAATGGATCGACTATTGGAGTTTTGTCTGAGTCACGAAGAGACGAACATTGTATGCAAGCGCGCAAAACATGACCCGCCCGATAGGAAATACATGCATGGGTGGGGTTATGCGGGACTAGGCGGGGACCAATTCACGAGGAGAGCGGATGGCCGACGGCTTTAAAGGCGTGCCTGCTGACCATTCTCTCGCTGTGCCTGGATTCATGACACCACGACCGCTGACCGTGACTGTCATTGAACTGCGCACGCTGGCCACTGCACGGTCGTGAGCTGGCTGTGGTGGGGCCGTCAGCTCGAGACACCGTCCTCTGGACTGTCTCGGGGGCGGCGGCCACGGCCTCCTCCGCACCGGCCGGGCCGTTGTGACGGTGGTGGGCCGTTCACTGGACTGTCTCGGGGGCGGCGGCCACGGCCTCCTCCGCACCGGCCGGGCCGTTGTGACGGTGGTGGGCCGTTCACTGGACTGTCTCGGGGGCGGCGGCCACGGCCTCCTCCGCACCGGCCGGGCCGTTGTGACGGTGGTGGGCCGTTCACTGGACTGCCTCGGGGACGGCGGCCACGGCCTCCTCCGCACCGGCCGGGCCGTTGTGACGGTGGTGGGCCGTTCACTGGACTGCCTCGGGGACGGCGGCCGAGGCCTCCTCCACACCGGCCGGGCCGTTATGACGGTGGTGGGCCGTTCACTGGACTGCCTCGGGGACGGCGGCCGAGGCCTCCTCCACACCGGCCGGGCCGTTATGACGGTGGTGGATTGCGACACTGCTGTTGCGAAACTCGTGGACAGTGTCTGAAGTACCAGCCGGCCGGCTCGCGACGTGCGATGTTTAACCGTGCAGTGTTCTCCGACAGCGGCAGGCCCGCCGACTGACTCTACGAGCGTCAGACGGCTGCTGGTGCCCAGCCACTCGCGCTTCCTTGATGTGCTAAATTAGATTTGCGACTACCGTTCTGCAAAGAAAAATTACCAGAAGTCTCATGGTATGTTAAATTGGAGTCAAAACAAAGCAATACGAGGTCTACGTCATCTCTAGCAGCCTTCATGAAGTAATGATGATAGACAGTCATTGCGCCGGCCATGACATGCACACTACAGCCCCAGACAGCGCATAGATGCGCGACTTAGGCTTCTCCGCGTTTTCCCCGGGTTGGCCCGTCCTGTTTTCGGCCTTGATGTGGTCTTTGGTTATTGTAGTTTGCAGCATCATGAACTCAAGCTCCAGCGACGCGCTAAAGCAATTCGCGATAACCGGACTGTTTACAACATGCAACTTACGACAAATGCGAGAAATCGAATTTCTGGAGAGACATAACGTGTGCATCTGCGCGTTGTCTGGGGCTGTCACCTCTCAGGTCATGACCCATGTCACAGCTGTCTATCATCTTCCCTTTCATAAACCTTGCTACAGATGGCATGAACCTCATGGTTCTGGCCATGCGCGCGCTGCTGTGAGAGGCGCCCGACGCCGCTGCCGCGCTGCCGACCGCGGACGTACCGTGCCCGGCAGTGTCCGGAGCTGGAGGAGCTGCGGGCGCTGCTGACCGCCGGCGGAGACGACCCTCGGCGCGAGCAGGCCAGGACGGAGGGTAACTGTCTGTACAGCAGGTGAGCCGCTCTTGTTACCCACCCGCTCCGGGCCGTAAGCCGGCCGTGTCACCCACCCGCTCCGGGCCGCCGACCGGCCGTGTCACCCATCCGCTCCGGGCTGTCAGCCGGCCGTGTCACCCATCCGCTCCGGGCCGCCGACCAGCCGTGTTACCGCACCCGCTCCGGGCCGTAAGCCGGCCGTGTCACCCACCCGCTCCGGGCCGCCGACCGGCCGTGTCACCCATCCGCCCGGCCGTGTTACCCACCCGCTCCGGGCCGCCGACCGGCCGTGTCACCCATCCGCTCCGGGCTGTCGACCGGCCGTGTCACCCGCCCGCTCCGGGCCGCCGGCCGGCCGTGTCACCCATCCGCCCGGCCGTGTCACCCACCCGCCCCGGGCCGCCGGCTGGCCATGTCACCCGCCCGCTCCGGGCCGCCGGCCGGCCGTGTCACCCATCCGCTCCGGGCCGCCGGCCGGCCGTGTCACCCATCCGCTCCGGGCCGCCGGCCGGCCGTGTCACCCATCCGCTCCGGGCCGCCGGCCGGCCGTGTCACCCATCCGCTCCGGGCCGCCGGCCGGCCGTGTCACCCACCCACTCCGGGCCGCCGGCCAGCCGTGTCACCCATCCGCTCCGGGCCGCCGGCCAGCCGTGTCACCCACCCGCTCCGGGCCGCCGGCCGGCCGTGTCACCCATCCGCTCCGGGCCGCCGGCCCCCTCAGCACGCCGGTCACCGCTGGTCGGCAAATGCTACAGGGAACCCATTCGGTTCCGGTCGGTCACAGACCTGCCTCATGGAACTTTTGTTGACGGATCATGGTTAAGAAGTGTTGTACATTGATGTGCATCACACATCTTGAAATGTATTTTGTTTATGAAATGACTGCATAGTAGCATAACATGATGCATTAGGAACACTGCATCAATCTCGCACTGCAACCAATGGGTTTTACGATTCATACGGTATACTTTGAGACGAAATTCGTTTTGTGCGTGCGGAGGTGGAATCTCGAATACCAAGTAACCATGTGTGGTACGTGCCCGCCTGTTGCCCGTCAATGATCGGAATATTTCGTGTGGCCAAACAACAAGCCGAGCATGTAAGCACTGTATTGATGAATAAGCTCTGAGTGACCGATGCGTATGGTCAACACATTGCACTGCTACAGACAAGTGCCAAGTTAAGCAACAAATGAAAACTGCTGTGATGCATTTTGGGAACTGGAAGGCATCATGTTCAAGCTCAGTGAGACCATGCTTATAGGCGGACACGCGTACGCAACAGTCTGTTGAAAGCTTCGACATCATCAGTGAACGCATTATATCGCACGCGACGCACCACACAGCCTATCATATCAAGCATGAGGGGGCATTTGATCATCTTGGTCCAAATAAAAAAATATAGAATATACACACAAAATTTCGTTGCGCCATTTTTGAAAATAAGGGGAAGGCGCCGACAGCGGACCCCGGCAGCGAGCAGTCGCCAGCTAAGCCATCTTGCCCGGAGTGCTGAGAAGAGCAGGACACTGGCAGCAGATTTGGTCGAGTTCTACAGCATGATTTAATGAACAGTCGGCCGCCAGATAAGCAGCCCCCACAGATGTTGATTTGTGTATGCGCAAGTACTTGGAAAGTCGCTTGCAGCGCACCTGGGGGGGGGGGGGGGGACTCGTGTATTCTCGTACTGAGGGCATTTGTCTTCATTCGCTGTACTGTCGAGTGGCAATGCAAATAGAGTTGGGTGGAATCGATGCTACGTAGCGGATAGGAATGTGGGAGTATATATGGGGGGAGGGGGGGGGGGAGGATTCGGGGTGGGATGTGTGCGCTGCGCGGCTCCGGGGCTGCCCCTGGATGTTTGTGCGCCGCCGGCTACCGCCGTCACGCCTCCCCACAAGGGCGAATTTATAATGAGGAGCCCATTGGTCAGCATACGAGCCATATGATGTTAGCCCACGACTCGGTACGTTGTGACTCCGGCGAACCCGACATCAACACACCCTCATGTGAGCCACAGAGCTAGGATGAAGCGGGCGATCGGGGCGTTGGCGGGATGGTAGGTCCGGTCAGGCGCCATGAACGGCTGTCTTCTCCCATATGGCTGAAGGTAGGTCCGGTCAGGCACGATGAACGGCTGTCTCCCCGCACATGGCCGCGCTCCGCACATGGACTCCAGGCCGCGGCGATGGCGACTATTGCCTCCGGGGAGGCTTGTCCTGGCACGGCCCGGGTAGGGCCGGCCGTGATCAGGTGCCGCCCCAGGTGGGAAGGGGGGGGGGGGAGGGGCAGGCTGCGAAGTTGCTGCTCGGCAGGAACAATTAGAATTGCCAAGTCGTGAGAACTGACGGGCAGCCGAAATGTGACTTGTCACACTTCTTTATTTGGGAGGTGTGCATTTATTCGGTTTAATGCAGCTGCAGTTCATCGGCACAATAGCATACATAGCCAGCAATAGCCAGAAAATAGCAACAATAGCCAGCACATTTTGTCAACCGCAGCATATTTTGCCGCAATGTGCCGCGGTTGACTTGGGCATGTTACGATTGAATGGCGGGTCGGGGCCTGCTCGAGACACACTGTTCAGAATGACTGCTGATCCCAGAAATTAATCCAATCAAAATGTTAGAATTTTGATCTTTTGAAGAAACATTTATTGACAAATACCATGTGTTGCATGTTTGATCCTGGCATTCATTATGTTGAGTAACATTTCGCACTTGGTGTTACCTAGCCATGTAAACCACACGCCACCTGATAGAACCGGGCCCATGTTGCTGAAATCATGTAATGGGCTCAAGTATGGGGGATGCCAAGCCACGCAACGGACACTTTCTGGACTTCCCTTCCACACACTTCCCGTCCGCACTCATTACCACTGCTTGAGTCCAAAATGTTTGTCAGGTCACAAACGGCAACATGCCATCCCGCGCACGTCTTACGAGTCCGCTGGTAGAAGCTAAGGTGTTGGGCGTTGCGAATGATGATTGGGCGCTCCATGTCACCATGCGTGCTAGATTGTCGACTTGGTATTTACTACAGGCAGTGGTTGAAAATCAGATTCGCTTAGCTGTATGGCTGTCGCAGTGGCTGACCAACGGTCCTTAATCAGAAGCTAACATGCGGTAAAATGCCAGACCCTGGGTGGGTTTTACGTTCCTGATGTCTGTAACCAATACTGCATACTTTGTAAATCAGTTCCGCGCTTAAATACACTCCAGCTGTTTGTGCTGTTAAACGAAACGAGAAACCACAACAAGAATAGTTTAATTAGATCGCAACAGACAAAACATTACGCAGTTAGAACATGCCGCTGAAAACTGGACGTGGTGGTCGACTTCAGCAAGACAAAACATTACGCAGTTAGAACATGCCGCTGAAAACTGGACGTGGTGGTCGACCTCAGCAAGTGACGCATGATGACGTTTGGGGTGCCGTTTGGGACTAACAAAAGTCACATTCCATGGCATTTAGGTCCAACATGACCTAGCTAAGACCTATCAAGGTCATTAGCCTGTCATGACGTGCATTAACGATTTTCAGCACCCTCGAACTTGTTTTAGGGTGAGGGTGCTGAAAGCAAGGTAGCGGGATTCACTGCAGATATTTCAAAGATGTCGCGGTGTGCTGATACCTGCCTCCGCGACAGCGTGTTCCCTGAGTTATAATTTTGATGGCATTCAGCAATGCGCTTCGCTACATGAAGCCGTGCCTGTAGGAATGAGTTGCCTGTTATTCAGCTATGCAGTTTTCACATGGAACGCCCACCTAGAGCCAAGTATGAATAACCGGCTGTATCCGCTGTCACTGGCTGGTAGCGAGCTTGACCAATTCTGCATGTCAATTTTAAACGCGAATTTCTAGGGCTGGGAAGGATAAAATATTGCATTTCCTGACAAAACACTTCGGTCTGCGTGACTGCAGAGTTGTAATGGCGGAAGCAAAAGTTGTTTATCGCGGCCCAATGAATTTTGCCGTTCTCATAAGCACGCAATGATTTCTAAACTTGAACTACACTTGCCTTTATTGTTGTACTGCAATCATACATATAGCCCCGGCTCCTCCGTCGTAAGCCAATGATTATCGATGCATTCGAAGGCGATTTGTGGTCCGGGGAGTCAGTCGTTCGTGGAAAACGCCGTGACGCAAACCGTTTCAACGGCGTCGCACATTGTTGCAACATCAATAGCTCGTGTAAAGTTATTGATGATGCCATAACCTGCCTGAGGAGGGCTCGGGGAAGATATGTAAGTATATCACGCGTGTTTGGAGCAATCAAAGACGGATCCAAGGTGGAAGCATGGCTCGGGCTCTGCTTCATAATTCAACCTGTTTTATTTCATGTCAGAGTGCAAAGTACCGCATTATGTTATGCTATGCATTATGCTATGTTTTCAGATTCAGTGATGGAGTGCACCCTTGACTGGGTTAATAATTGCCACTGCGTGAATAAATCTTAGTAAAGGACTCTAGGCTATGGACAAAGAAGCTTCAATGGTCCTTGCCTTTCGCAAGCTTTGAGAAAGTAGCTGAAAAACATGTGTGTCCGGATTATCCGGCCCATGTGACGGTAGTTTTTGTGGATGGCTAACATAACGCGCTTGGATTTTCAACACGGTTCTCTTACTTTGCCTTTCGATGCGATTTTAACGTCATGTGTCTTCCCATTCTGCCGTCCGAAAGTAAAACCCCATATGTTAATTTCTGGCCATTTTGCGCTTTTCGTGTCATCTGATCCCTTCTTTCGTGCTAAATTTAGATATTTAAACCAAAAGCCGAAATTTGCACAAGCTTTTAGCTAAAAGAATGGGCTAAAAGCTCGTGAAAATTTGAACTAATGGTTTTAGTCACCAATTCAGCATGAGCAGACGGATCAGACGACGTAAAAAACCTAAACGGCTAAAAATTAACATATGGGGGTTTTCCTTTGGACGGCAGCATTGCTGTATGGTTACAACTTCGTGCTCTGGACATGATGCGTCATTTGTCATTTTCAGCTTTTTTAAGAAAGCAAACAACAGACAACAAACAACAGAAGTCGCTCTGTGTTTCGGCAACAAACCTACACATACCCATGTGAGCTGGCGCGCACCTGCTGCCACCCTTGTTTGTCTTGACACACCAACCACTTATGGCCTATTTCACCGCTTCAAAGTGTCATGTGAGTTGGTCCAGTCCAGTCTGGACAACATCGCTGTGAGTCCCGCACAGGACGTGGGCCAGTTGATTTTATACCTATACGTATGAAGGGACTGACCTGGTGTCCCTTCCCGGTGACACGACGTCAGCGGAAACCCTCGATGCTCCGGAGGCAACGACGAGTAGGATCAATAACGAAGATCATCTTTGGTATTGAAAGCACTAGTGCAGCGTTACCCAAGTTTTGGGAAAGGCAGGATCGCCTGGCTCTAGCAATGCGAAGTGGCGTATTCTGCTAGCTTCAAACTGCACGCGGCCATACCATGTCCTTGGGTCAGAATGCATGTTAGCCTTGACATCTCGGATACCTTGCACCTTTGAGTTCCTGTTCCAAAGTGTCTGCTTGAGTGTTTTTTTTTCAAACGTCCCTCGCAGCAATGTGCCGTCTCCCGTTTCTGCCTTCCATAGCTTCACGTACCTTGCTGCTCCGTTCCACAGTTTGGCGGAAGGCGTACCAGTAGCGCCACCTCTGCTCGGCTGTCACAGCAAAGCTTCCGCGGACGGCCAGGCGGGGGCAGGCGGCGAGGACCGCCAGGTGGCCGCTCCGGAGGTCGACTGCTCCGGAGATGCCGTCGTGCGGAGTGGCACGAGCCGTCCGCCGCTGCTCGGCGTCCCTCAGCCGAACCAGGACGCCAAAGATGAAGACCCATGAGCGGGACGACTCACTGTGGACTAGGTGTCAGATGCTCACTGCTTTTCGATGGTTGTGACACCTTCATGTTTCCTTCATCAGCAACAAGACAGCCAGTTGTAAAAATAATTATCCAATGCTTTGTATTCGTCATGTTTCATCCATGAAATAGACGACAGTGCAGAAAAAAACATGGCGATCTTTGAAATAATTTTGATGAGTGCCTGGGGGATGCGCGTGTGCAGAACATGAGGGACCACTTGAGGAACACATTGTAAACATCGGACGGTGAGGGGGGATGAAATATCGTGTAACAAACAGCGGCGAGGCAAGGAATTTTTACAAAAGCACCAAAAGACACCGACCGTAAAATTTTAAGATAGCCGTATTATGATTTGTTTGTCCAGAACTGAAAGCACGAACATCGTCATGGACCGCGATATGATCAGCGTAGTTCAGGTAACACCGCTCTTCTAGCGAGCACTTCCTCACCCGATTACATCCCTCCCCCCTCCCCCCTCCCCTTTCCTCCAAACAGCAGATCTCGGGAACGGCGTATATTGGAAAACTTGAAGTATGTTGAAAATTCGAGTTAAGTTATGACTAATACCATGTATATAGCTGATGTATAAAAACTACCTGGTACTGATTCAGGCAATGCAGCGGTGCGCGCGAATAGACGAGACAGTGGCCCGTGCGTGCCTGATAGACGAGACAGTGGCCCGTGCGTGCCTGGTAATATTCTCGTGCCACCCGTGGTGCACACTTCTGCGAGGAGGCCTTGACGCTAGGATCCCATCGGCAGGTCAAAATTCCCAATCAACGGCCACATCGGTGCGACTACACCGCTGCAGGGTATGGTTAGAAAATAATGAAATGCATAGAGTAGCTCTGGCAGATGTGTCAAGCACGTGGATGGAAAGTGTCGACTATAGAGCTGTATCCACCTCTGTGACGCACCGGAAGTCGTTGGACGGTGCTTCGGGGAGTCCTGCCAAGCTCAGGAAACACCACGGATGTGTTACTGACGACGAGGCAACTCGCCTGCCAACGATGGAGCAACACTTGACGTAGACGATGCGTGCGTTCTATCATCAAGGAAACGATGCCGAGTTCCTCATTAAAGCCATGTAGCTTGCCTAAATTTGCCAGAATGTCAAAAATGCAGTTTCCTGCGGCACATAACGCAATAACGCATGTTTTTTCCAACCTTTGACAAATACACGTCTTGAACGACACAACTGCGGCACATCGAACCGAAATTGAATTTTCATTTTTCGCAAGGATGCCTCAACTTCAAGTTTATGGTGACTTTAACGTATGGAACACTTTCTTGCCTCAAACTTTGTGCTTCAAGTAGGTAGGGGAATAGGCATGAAATTTGCAGGGCAACGCTATGTATATATATATATATATATATATATATATATATATATATATATGTGTGTATATATATATATATATATATATATATATATATATAAGCGAAGAGTATTTACCCTAGATGAGTACTGGAGACTTAGTCGTGCCGACATTTTCCCCCACGGACATGGTGTGAGATGCTCCCTAGAACCGAGGATACAAAAGATGAGGCGGTTCGAACCGTCCGTGCAGTTGTGCCTGTCAGCCGCTGGGACCTCTTCGTACCTCGTACACGCCCTAGCTTTGTGCTGTACGGGGCGGAACGGACCGCCGCGGTCCGTCGCCTCTTGCTTCTTCTGCTGACCTCTGCTGACCTCAGCCGCACCGCTTGCCTGTCGATAGCTGTTGCCGCTGCTCTGGACCGCCCTAGGCTAGCGGTTCTCGTCTCACTCCCTCGGCATCTGGCTGGCCGTCGCCGTCGCCGCGGCCGGGCCAGGCGCCAGCCTTCAACTCCAGGGGCGCTGGTGTCACGCGTCTTGCGCTGGCCGTATTCAGGGACGGCTCGACTGCGTTGCCCGTCGTCGTCCAGTATCGTCCCTCATGACCGACTTTCTCGCGTTAGGTGGGCTGATATCGCCGCGGCCGCGGCTTGCAGAGAGGCCCTCGGCCGCCAGATCCGATACAGCTCCGTCAGAGATAGATGCACGGATCTGGCGGACCACTTATTGGATCTAACTTACGTGAGATCTAAATCTGGCTGAACTATCGAACCTTTCTCACGGCGTCAATTTGATCCCCACCCGATTCTCGGTGACCAACAATGTCGTTTTGGGCATCTTAACCGTTTTGGGTCCGATCGATGTGCCGGGACACCCATAACCATTCCGTTCTTGCGTTTTCAGGCAGCCGTCAAATGTACAACTTGCACATAATATATATGCACAAGAGAGTGAACTACAGCACTGTTTCGATGCCCACAACAGACAGGTAATGATACGGAAGGTAGCACTATGCTCTGACCTGCAAAGGGCGAACGAAATATTGCAAAGGAAGCGGAGCTACAAAACGCCAGTTGTGATCTACTTTTCGGATAATCTTTCATGTTTTCACTAGATCACGTGGATTTAAGAATGACTCCACTTGGGTAGATGCTATGCCCATCTAACATAGCAATGGTCTGATCATCCGTCGTATGCCTGCGAGATGAACCGCTTCGTTTAGTTCAACGTCGCACCTATCCCGGCAGCGTGCAGAACATAGGTCTGTCGTAACCATCGCTGGGTCTGTTGATAGAGTTTTCACCTACTGTCCCATTTGCACCGAAAGTCTGTCAAAATTCACCGCAGACGGTGAAAGACAATGCGATCGAATAGTAACACGCTCCCGGGTGGCCGGTTGGATACCCTGCACTTGGGTGGGGGTCAATTTGATCTTCCTGAGATCTCAAGGATTAAGAAAGCTTGAGACACCAAATTTTCAGGGTATGTTGGCCTATAGCTGAGCTCACTCAGGTCAACGTTTGAGGTTCCAAGGCCATGACCTTTGGGTCAAATAAGGTCAAGCAAGGTCAATCTCTAAGTTGGTTTCCAAAGTGCCATGAGACCGTATCAATAGATGCCTGCTCTAAGGAAAAGGCCACATGGTCATTTAAGGTGAGTGACCTTGTCTGACACTTTGAAGATCATGGTGACCAAAATCACAAGGGTGCTTTGAGTCTTGCATTTGAATAAACGACCAAGCTTACGCTAGGCAGTCTGTTTCTGGAAACCAAATGTTGAGCTGGGTCATTTTAGGTGAGTGACCTATTGTGACCTTTGAGAAGTCCATGGATGATGTATGATGCGGTTTCTGTTATCAGTCAATTCAAAATGGGCATCAGAAACAATCCTATAAACCGAGCCATCGAGTAATAACACAGGTTGGTTTTGACCTTAGTCTGACCGTCATACCAGACCTTAAGTCTATGAAATTTGTTCATCCAATTGTTGTGTTGCCTAAGAAAGTATTTCAGAGACGTATGGCTTCGTCTAACACTCCGTTGTTACATCAAGTTGAACGATTCCCTTGAAATCGACTTCCTAGAATCCATGGCCTGGTTTTGACCTGCTGTAAATCATCGACCTTACAAAGAACTTCAAAATGTTTAATTTTAAGCGATTCACTATTCACTTGTCTACAGCTAAGCAAAATCTAGCGCGGCTTCACCACGCCGTTCGGAAACTATTCTGAAAACCTTCGGGAGATCAATTTGACCCAATTCGAGGCGTGTTCAGCGATTTAAAAAGAAGTCGAGACAAGTGTCCTGATACCAACAGTAAGCAGAAGTTAGCGCTCTACTTTGTGCTTCAAACACAACAAACAAGCAAAGTTTGACAAACTTTGCATAATCTTTTTATGTTCTACATACGATCATTCCTTTCATGCCATTAACTCTTCTTGCCCTAAGATTCTCATGTCTTTGTAGGTTGGATTAGCTTAGGTTAGCTTAACTTAACTTAACTTAGGTTAGGTTAGGGTGGGTTAGGTTGGTTTAGGTTAGGGCAGCTTAGTGAGGTGGATTAGGTTAGGTTCTCGCCTATTCTGGTCTGTTCTACCCTATTATGGTTTCATAAACTTATCTGCATGCGGTGCTGGCGTAGGACGGCGCGAAAAAAAGTCTGCGCACAGTCGCGTCTCGTCACGTTCACCCCACATGGACCCACTGAGATCATTGCATTATTGTTTCCTTGACCCCGTACATTTCTACCATTCTTGATGTGCAGCAACGGTGTGTGGTTGTTACCACGCACCAATAACGTGGCAAGTCGCCGGGCGTTGTGGTTGTTGCGTATTTGCAGCGCTCTGACGTTCGCTATCGTAAATATAAAAGTTCGAAGGTAATGGTATAAATGTATCTGTTTTATAATTATGTACGATATGTTTTGCCTTAAAAAAGACGATTGATGTACAATGATCGGTACTCTCCAAGTAACGCCACTTACTTTTCAGGTATCTGAAACAATAAATTTCAATCATACGCTACTCTTGAAAACTGGACGATATGATATTTGATGGATATTGTTTCGGAAAATTATACTCTTCATACCGTAAATCTGCAAATCCTCTTCAGGCCTCATTGAACACTGCCCTCAAGGCTCAAGGTCGGCTCAAGGTCCATTGTGAGCACAGGGCCTTCTGTTAGGCGCTGAGGGTCACTGGCAGATACAGGAACCCCAAACAGTGCAATTCAATAGCTCCAGCTTTTTACCTGCTTAAGAATTGGGCCCTCAGGCCCATGTCGCCACGGAGCCGACTGTGCGGCACTGGTGGCGCCTAACCGACTGATAGGCCCATATCTGCTTAAGATGTCCCTGATCGGCGCAAAGGGTCCTTTGGCTGTCATTTTAGAGCCGTCTCACAGGCCGGGGCCGATGAATAAGGCTCTGACCAGCCCTTCGTGCGCTTAGCCCCGATCGAGCCTTTGATCGTCTGATCCGCTGGGCCCTCCAGACTATTCGGGCCTCCTCGAACACTGTCTTTGGCTGACTTGGGGCCCTTGCCACAAGCCTTTGCTGACACAGGGCCCCCGTTAGGCGCCGTGGCCCCGATCTGTGTAAATCGCTGGCTCTGGTTTGACCCTACTTAGGATGTTGGCCCCCAGGCCCATGCCGTCACGGAGCCGACAGTGTGTTACTGGTGGTGTCTGACCGACATAAAGCCCTTATGGTCTCAGGAACCCCTGACCAGCGCGCAGGGCCCTCTGCCTGGTATTCGAGTGTCTCTTCCGCTTGTGTGGTATGCTAGTGACGTCATAGCCACCAAACAATGAATATACAGAAAACTAGGTCGCCCGAGCAGTGACGTCATCATCAGCTGGCGAGTGTATGCAAGAACCACACTTCTATGCGAAGACACACCGCAATCGTTAACAGCACAGGCGGTGAGAATCGGCCGCTCTGAGAAGCGTGGTAACATTACGGAGTATGTGTGACAGTATATAAACGGATTTTTGGTTTGAAAGTCAATAAGACGAAGCAATATTTTTAAAATAAGGTATCTTCCAGTTTTCAAGAAATTGTTATAACCCATTTTGGAACCCATTTTTTGTTTTGCTAGCTGAAGGGTAAGTGACGTCTACTTGGAGAGTGCCCAATGCTCCTGTTTAAGATCAGGTACCAATGGTTTATGTCAAAAAGTTACTCTGATTCCTGCGACAGCTCTACGTGCTCCCCCCCCCCCCCGCCGATTCATCGCCCATGCTGGGTGGTAACCAGTGATCTGAAATATTGAATGAATAGCTGCAGCGTTTGTATTATTTCTTGTGACAAGGGATGGGGAACAACTCAATGCTTCGGGGGATGCGTATCTGAACAGGCCGCTTGAACTGCTCATTTCATACTTTAGACCAGCTAAAAGTATTCTTTTTTATGTGCCACGTAAGTGGCATTTGCTTTTTGCATCCCTGGTCGTGACTGCCGTGAGAAACTCATGAGCCTTACGTGCTTGCTCCTGTTTCTGTGAAGTTAGTGATTTATTGATATTATTGCAAGTTTTGGCTAAATCCAGCGAATGGCTATTTTAACCGCGCGCCCGTACGTACCACATAGATCAACACAGAACACGCAACACATGCAAATGAGACGCAACGCCAGAGATACATACATAATGTTATAAAACATGATCGACTTGTGATACAATCGGCACCCGCCATGACCAGGTGGTCAATTTTGTTAAGTTCTCGGATGAAAGACATTGCTTTGCCCTTGAACTCATTTAAGCTTTTGCACTGGTGCGTGACAGCAGGGAGGCGATTCCGCTACTACGGCTCGATAGGGAAATGCCCATTTTACACACTCTAAGCGAGGGTGTTCTACAGCGCTCGTCTACAGCACAGTTTCGTCATCAGTGGCTCTGGTGTGCAGCTGAAATACTTCAGATCGGCGCCTGATCAGATTGCTGATAGCCCGTGGCCCATCAGGCAAAGCCAGGCGGCTTTGCGGGTGGCGGTGGATGTGCCAGCAACAATAAATTCAGTTTTTGATGGGTTGATCTTCATGCCACTGTGACGAAACCATACTGAGACTGCGGTCAGATCGGACTCAACACACGAACGCAGCTGTGCGAGACCACAGGCAGATGGTGATGGTTTATGCATGAGCTGCATGTGGTCCGCATATGGCACCAGTTTACACGTAGCTGATGCATTACACTGGATGTCGTTGGCAAAGAGGAGCATCGGCGGTCCCACTACGCTGCCCTAAACCACGCCACAAGCGACGTCAAGACTCGGCCCGTTTCCGCCCTTTACAGTCTGTCGGCGGTCAGTGAGATAACCCGAAAACCAGTGTGGTGAAACACCGTAGCATTCCAACTTGGCTTAAAGAGCAGAGCGGTCCACACAATCGAAGGCTTTTGACAATCAGTCAAGCTAATGGTGGTGACCATACCGGCGTCCATGTTGTTGTTTATGTGGCTAACTATATTGATGACTGCATGCTCGGTGGAGCGGTGAGGACGGTACGCGTGTTGTGAGCCACCAAGAATGTGGAGACTAGTCACACATTCTAAAGGCTGGGTACAAACAACCGTCTCCGTCAGCTTGCTTACGACACTGAGAACGCCTGTAATTTGATCGCTGAGATGTCAGTCTCCCCTTGAGCAAAGGCACGATTGTCGCAAGCTTCTAGATGGACGGGATGCTACCAGCAGTAATATTTATTTGGTGATAGACCCCTCCATCCAATACACCCAACTCCGCGCTCCTTGGTAACAGCAATAGTTTCAATAGCTTCGAAGGCAAAGTTTCGTGTTGCCTTCCCTAACCCCCTGGCGCACCAGATAGCCACTCTCACACATGTGCTAAGTTGTGATGATACCACGACTGGTGGCTGCATTCATTCAGATTTGCCCTCATGTCCTGAAGTGCCTTGTCTAAATATGTTTAACTGTACTGCTCATATTATGGTATAAAATAACAACATGTCAAGAAAACGGTGGAGGGAGGGGGAGGGGGCAAAGGCTACCCCAGGTTAAAGCATCTAGGCCAATGTTCACCTCCATTTTGTCAGATTTCCATGCATGCAATGACACTTAATACAATGAGGACGTACTGCCTTACAATCGTTAGATGGATAGCTTATTTTGCCATTGACAATGTTAAACATATTTCCACAGCATATAATTCACGTTGGCAGCCCACCCCCTCCTCAGATATCTAGTGGTTAACCGCAAGGCAATGCGCTAAAAGCTTAACGTGCTCACTGAGCTCCACCCCTCACCTCCCCCCTTCCCCCACTTACGAAAACCGACTGCGCCCATGTTCTCCATTGTTTTCGACTAATGTTCGCCAAGGTGAAAGTTTTCTGACATCGGGGCGGAAAATGACACATTTTAATTATTTGTATGCATCACCACTGTATTTTCTTTCATCCTCCCCAAAACCACGAACCCGGTCAAATTAATTTTAGAGATTTGAGCGCACCTTTAACTACCAATCTGAGCCTAGCAAAGCATTTTACCTATGGGTTACACTTCCCACCTTTGATTTGGACGATGCTTGCATGATGTCATGCATTCAATGGCTACAATCTGACTTAATATTTCATGGGACCCAGCAGAAGTACCAGGGCCCATCTTTCATCATATCCTGGATCTTGCAAAATGCCATCTTTAAGAAATGGAAAAGATGATGCCTACCCTCTGAAATTAACATACTGTGCATCCTGCATGTCTCATCCTGTCTGTATTTGACCTGACGTGGTTTGTGTATCATAATACAAGCCTGAGACCTAAATATATCCTTGTTTAGTTCATGGCTAATTGAAATGAGTTACATGCCTACATACTACGTATTATAGGTTCACATACAGAACATACTAAAACAACAATATTTGATGGCAATAATGCAGCGATCATTGACAGGTTCCGTCAGCATGGAATGAGGCTGGAAGCTGCAATCTACATGCTAATAGCAAATCCACATCATTGACATGTTTTATTACACCACACACTGCCGGGTCTTGGGACACCATCACCCACACCACAAGGTAATGGCAGGAGTGTTAACTGTTTGGAGACCATTGCAGCCGGTTCAAATGCAATATAATCTCAAATGCCACTCCGATCAGACGTAGCGGTCTGGTCCTAATGTGCCTGGATTCGTCCACAAACCACCGGCCTCTACTGACCCTCAAGTCAAGGCGATAGACAAAAATAAACAAATCGGGATCGTAACACGAGCGCCAGATTTGCCCATGATAGTTTCATCTTCGCCGGCAGCGATATGTGGATTGCCACCCCAGGAATGTCGATTGCCACCCTAGACGCGGCACTCGCTTACGTCTGTCAGCAAGAACGGGTGAAGGTCATAGGCACCTGAAACGATACTTTGGAGTTTGGGCATGTAGTCCAGAAAATTTGAGTCAATACGATCGTGTTTTTGTATGCACATTTTCCTTTCTCGCTACACCATGCATTTTCGGTAGTTTCCACCATTTTTTTCAGATGAGTACGGGCCCGTTTTAAAGCTGCTCTTTGCGGCTTAGATGACTAGACTGAAGCCAACTTTAGCTGAAGTACCCAAATTTCATCAACATAATGAATAATGTTGCGTAAAAACCATTCAAATTATGTTTGTGTCCTAACGTTTCTATGTAATTGGAGGATGTATGTATTTTCCATTCGTCACTGCTGCGCTTAAAGAGAATGCTCCATACTTGAAGATATTGAGGTGGGCATCAGGCATGATGGAAAAAGCTTACTTGTATCTACTGGTAAACTTTCAAGGTTCAAAAACGAAGCTAAGTAGCACAATTTCAAAGTTTCTAAAAATGTGTCCCGTTATGTGATTGTTTGAAGACGTCATGGAATGGTCCTGTGACGACGGCAATACCTGGCAGTATCTGGCAGCCACACCTAAAGCATACCTCGAAACGCAGGAAAGCTGACGCCAACTGGCCATTCTCGTCGCGGGGGCTATGTCGAGTGGCGGTTTAGTGGGTGGTCTTTGTGTGGATTTTTTGTCTTGGTGCTGACCGTAAGAAAAGCTTTGGTGGACTGTTTGACACACACAACGTAAAGATCGCCAGCCTTTAAGGAAGATTATTAATATCAAAGCACGATATGCTGTGCTGCTGCTGTTGCTGCTGTGCTCTTGGTGGTTTTGTCAATACTTTATTGTTGACCCATCGTTGCCTGCAGTGCTGTAGTTCTGGCACTGATATCATGTGATGTGCGCAGTAGTTGCCTTCTTTTTTGTTTGTACCAGGAAATGCGGTACCATGCAAAATTAATAAATTTGTAACGTTGCTATGAATTGATTGCCAAAGCATTACTGTTGTTAGCGTAAATATGGTAAGGTTGGGCTACCAATATTTTTTTTTTTGCTTAATGTTATTTATGCAATTAATAGTCAACCCCAATAAAGCAAATGTGGCGAGATGACAGTCTTGATGTTGATAGTCTTCTGGCATTGTTAAATCAGTTGTTACCAGTGATTCGTAAATTATAAGCTGCTCTATAATTAAAAGCCTCATAGGCTTACCATCGAGTAATCAACCAATGTGGTACATTGTGTATGGCACGGGTCAACAGATGTGGCACTGCCTCAGTGCTGTACTGTGGCATGACATAATAAACAATGATATGGTTTTGTTCTGCAATCCATGCTGCTTTCATAATAAGTTCCATCATGAAAAGATGGGTCAAGTGTCCTCTTTTGTATTAACTCCCCATCTGACATACGACTGACCAAAAACACCTGATACAATATACAAATTACTTTCAGCAAAGCAGGCAACTGATAAGTGGCATCATTTGCTCAGCCTGTTTTGGGAATCCACGGTGAAAAAAAATGCAAACACATCTCTCACTCCTACATTCATGCAACATGCTGCAACCATCAGGCTGCTTTACTACAAAGTACCAGGAAAATTTTTACATGTGGTGAAATAGCACCGCAAACATGCTGACCGTGCACAAGGCTGGAAGCATGACAAGTGCATGTAGTTATGGTTGGATAGGCAAAATGTAAGGAAGTAATGAAGTTGCCAGTGCATACAAGGCTCATAATAAAAATAGCATAAAATGTTATCCAAGACACTAACAACAATACTTTTCCACCTTTCTCAGCACCCAGCATATCACGCAAGTTGCAGTGACTATGGCATTGGTGACTCGCGAGCAATGCTCGCCTGCATACAAAGGTTGTGAAAGCAGTGCAATGTGCATCAGTGATAATACAGCTCTATATTTTCAAATTCTTCAGGAAAGACAATTGTGCAAGGCCATATAATGTGAGCTCATACTGAGCATGTGCATTAATGAGCAGCACGCACCAGCCCCTACTGCCAAAATGAATTGCTGATATGACACACCATGGATTAATTACATGCTGTAATACCTCAATAGGTTCAAAATGTTGGCGGATCATAATGTAGTACTAGGTTACCTTTATACAACCCTGCAACATAAGCTCTAGTGCTTCTCTAAGTTTGCCAGCGTTTCTTCGTCATGTTCAAACACAAACATAAAGGTAGAGGCAGGTGTCAAGATATCACATTTTATTGGGAGTCAGTAGATTTAAAGAATACCAAAGTAATGTTCCCTCAGATGTACAAACTTTGTACGCACACTCCCCATCACATCAATATTAATACAATCCACTGGCACACATCGCCAGTGATCACGCACATTTCAAGCCCCGATTCACACTTTTTTGTCAAATACGTGTGATCTCACACTTGCACAGCTCGCGGAACTATCAAATTGCAGTTTTCTCGCAATTTCCTCACAGATTTTCAGTCATAACACCGCATTTCACCGTCACCTTCCTTCAAAACAAAGTCCGAACGGGGGTTCAGGGTGAAGCGGCTCAAGAGGATTCTTCAAGAAAAGAAAGACTCCAGCAAGGGAAAAAAACAGATTTGCCATCGCGCCTTCTTTTTTATAACTTTCGGGAGTGCCCGTTTTTTGAGTGCCGTACATTTTTGCAGAGAGTGGATTCTTTTTTATAACATTAGCCTGTGACCCAGAAATAAGGGAAATGACCCATTCACGACGAGTGCCGCACAACCCGAAAGTGCTGACGCTTACGTTCGTGACACGCATTCAGCAGCAATATCTTGCTAACAGTCAATCATCTTCCGCACATTGTATCATACGTGCCGCATCATCGCTTTTGCGAACGAACCAGCGACCATGCCGTTTTGACCATAAGCAGAAAACAGCCTGTAGTGTATAACCGCAATCGCATGACGTTTCTATAACGACATTAATGCCGAGGCAAGCTTGAAATAGGCTCCAAATAAGCCTTTTCGCACTTTTGCGGGCGTGTAACTCAAGAACCAGATCGTTTTGGATCTTAAAAATGTCATGACCGTGAACTGCATCGTTTCTATGACGACGACTATGACGATATGATGATTTGTGTTTCTATTTCTATTTCTTTCTATTTCTATCCTGTTTCCATAAAAAGTCCTCAAGATGGCTAGTTCAGTTCAAAACGCCGTACAGATGTGGAACATTCCCTCTAAGTGCCACCCAAACCTCGACCCTAGATTTTTTCGGCTCTCTGACCGTCATTTGTGAAAACTATTGATCAAACGAAGGGCGTTATTGTGTTTTACAGGTCTTAAAAATATCAAGTTTTTGTTTGCAAGTTCTGGAACACTACATTGACTTTAGTGTTATGATGTTAAAAGGATGTGAACTAAGGCTGCCGATTCCGTGACAAAATTGTGACCTAGCAGCATTGGATGCGGCCTTGAAAACGCGGGGCGCGCGTTGAACGGACGTACATATTTGTGTGGGGTACTGGATGGGTGATGGGTATAGTGTTTCATTTATGCAGCGTGCACAGTGGTGAAACAAGTACTCAAATTAGCGCCATCTGTGGTGCACTTCATTAAATTTTATGAAGCCTGGTGTTGAGGAATGTATGTTGTTTAGGTAAATGCTTCACTTAAAGAATGATTACTGGCCGCTTGCACGCCATCAGGTCAGGACCCCCAGCCTCAATGGCCATGGTGCACCATGCACACCTATGAATACGGATGGGGCGAGTGCTGAGTGTAGGTCAGTGCTGGTCTATGAACGATGAGTATGGGTGCCATTTTTTCAACTATAATATAATTATACAAGAATATAATAGGTGTGTAGCTTCCTGTGCAGTGGTGAGGGTCCCCCAATTTGATTTCTAGCAGTGCCCATAGACTTTCAGAAAATGGGGCATGGAAAGCACATTTGTGAGCATATTTGGGGGTATATTTTTTATTTCTCACTAAGCAGTCCTCTAAAAAAAACAAAATTATGCCTCTCATATATACATCAGTGTTTTTTGGGTAGGCAGCATGTGCCTTGATTTAAGTGACGTCAAATGAAGGACGTGAAGTTGATAGAACGTTAATTTCTTGCTGTCATCAGAAAATTTCGAAATAATCCATAATGTTCTTATTCAGGGTGTGGGAACTAAAGGGACCAGGTTGCTATAGTCCCCAGCAAGTTGGTAAAAGTTGATATTGGCTATATGGGCACTGTTGTAATACATCTCAACCATAGCTGCTGATATCCTATCAACATAAGCGAGCTTCTTGTAGGATAATTGCAAAACTATGTCTCTACATGAATGCTGATTATTCAGTGCCCCTTCATGTGAAACATTTTTCTTCAAAGAATGGACGTTATGTTGGCCGTATGTCAATTATTCAGTGCTCACCAATTTCAGTTAAGCACTGAAACGTGTTGTCTGGTAAGTTATTTGGTGCTTGGTGAATGAGTTGCAACATGTATCAATTATTTGCCACTTTTTCACCTAAACCCTAGTTATGAAGGTCATTAGCGAATAGAAAGAGGGATATTATCGTCTAGCAGAAACACAGAACAACGGTTTCAGGACATTATTTATGTAAATGGTGCATCATGAGCACTTCTTCGAGGATGAACAGGACTCAGAATCAGGATTCCGCCAGTCTCTTTCTGAGGAAGAACCTGATGTGGCCGTGTCTTGGTGGCAGTCTGGAAAGGAAAAGGATCCAGGATTAGCGACCGATGCTTGTGCTTTGGGAAGGACATATATATACACCTGGGTGGGTGGTAATATGACAAGATATACATTCTTTCAAGAAGCTCAACAAAAAATACGTCCGTCCGTATGTGTTCTGTTTGCATGCTAGCATTTCAACGGCGAATTCGCTTTTTTAAGGCTCGTTTGGTGCCTTAAAAAAGGTGATCAGTTATCGACATCCTTTCAGGCTTTTTCACATCTGCACACCCTACCAAAAATGAATTTGAGAACACTGATACTCGCTATGAGCTACTCGGGGATTTTACGGGTCACGGATTTCTGAGGGCTGCATGTGGGACTAGGAGACTAGGGCACTGGTTTTCCATATTTATGGGATCTTAATCTTATGTTTTTCTGGCTGTTTTGAAGTATTAAATTTAATGAGGTGTAAGTCCTTTCAGTTATATGCTTCCTATTCCATTTTGAGCCACAGGTTTGTTGCATTCTAAGGTGATTCCTGATCCCCTCCCCCGCGCTTTTTGCGCGCACTTCTGTGTTCAACCAACACATATTCGGCTAGGGAACTGTACATGTAGGTAGAGTGTAACGGCCTGCAGATATTCTGGTAAGTGTACACGTAACTGATGATTATGTGAGTGAAATCAATGCGCTCCATGATATATGTGCTGTCTCTGATTGCAGGTGAATGGCAGCAGACACTTCCTGATTTCGAGATCATAGCGTCTTTCAGCCCGCATCAGGTCAATCAACTGGCACAGACAAAAGCATACAAATTGCTTTTAACCCGAAATATTGTTGGCATTGCCAGGAGCAAAATACTGTGGTTTTTCTGTCATGTTGGCATATTTTTTCGGACACATAGCCTTACCTGCGCCGTTGATTTATCTTCAAATAGCTGGTGAAAGTAGAAGTAGGACATTGTTTGCTATGCAATGCAATCGGGGCAGATCTCTGGCATATTCAGTAAAGGTTACCAGTTTGTGTGGTTACTGTGTCACTAGGAAGGTACGCGTTATGCATTGGTAGTGGGTAGCTAGTATTCTACCTGCATGACCATCCTAGGATCCTGTGTCCTCTCAGGCGCATGTAAAAAGCACGTTGGCTGTCGCGTTAGCTGTTGGCTGGCGTTGGCTGTCGGCCCGCCGTCGGTACTAATGGTTCTTTCTAAGTGTCCATGCGCAAAGTAGAAAAAACTTTTGTTTCTTTTCACCACCGCCGAGCGTCACCGTCAACCCTGTTGTCGACGTCCTCGGCACGTGCCGTCCTTGAAATTGCGGCTGTCGGCAGTCTCAGTTTTGGTGGTGCAGCTCCAGTTGAGGTTATACGATTGGCAGCGGATGAATACAGATTGAGATTTCGGATGAAAAGAATGGAAGCGAGCAAAAGGCATACGACTTTTGTCAGGACTGAATTATAAAAAAACAATATATGGGAAATTTTAGCCACAGTTCAATCCCTAACTCCTCGGAACATGATCATGAATGCACACGTAGACGAATACAAGCGGGCTCGCATTGGTTCGAGTGAGGACATGCTTAACTGCACCTGGTCGCGTATCTGGAAAGAAGCCTACCAGCCAACCTAAATCCTACATCCTATTAGACCTACCTCCATAGATTCTACGACCTACTTACGATTCCTCTACCACCCAGGTATGCTGGTCCTGGGGGATGATGAATAGGATGGTGAAATACTCAGGTACATCCCGTGTCTTAGAATTGCCGACTTTGGTTGTAAAGTAACACCCTATGAGGAAGGAATTTTTCACCCCTTTCCCCATATTTCATGTAAATTCTTCAATCGTACCTGATATTTTTAACCACACATACCAAACCCATATGTCCCTTTCTGAGGTTTTGAGATGTCATCCAAAACCGAGCTCATTTGAAACCATGAAGCGTAGACAAGGCTCCACAGAACCTGGACACCCATGGCTATATTCTGCCTCACTTACATCTTAATCATACCTATGTATGCACAGAGCAAGGACAGCAGGCACGTTCAAGCCTGAGAGCCTCGGCGACTCCAGCCACTTACATGCATCAAGATTGGTTTGTTTACGAAGTGCATCACAATCTTCAGCTGTGTGCCAAAAGCAAGGTTTTCACGCATCCCGTTTTTTAATCACACCACGGAAACGCCACGCCAGCAAACTACAGCATGGTACGATCACCAGCGAAGCCTGGTTAATAATGTTACTCCTTTTATTTCTTTTATACGACGAAATTTTACAATGAGACTGCACCACTCCCGAAATGTAGGAGTGAAAAATTCAGGAATTACCTTCCAGATGAAATCTTAAAGCTGAATATCACCATTTGAGTATTCATGTTCACAGATTTTTAGTCAAGTGAGTTAATTACAATATTCGTCTAAATAACTCTAAGCCTCCATATTAATTTACTTACTTTTTTGAGAGGTTTGTCTGTTGTGTTTGATTTGGTGGTGTGCTGACGTGCGGAAGTCCAAGGCTTTTTGGTTTGAATGCTTTACGTTTGTTGATTTTTTTGCTGTTACTTTTTTGTTGAATTCCTTTGCTTTGTTTTGCGCTAAAAATTTCTGTGGAAGGGAAGTGCAAAGTGCAGGATCAAAACATTGGTGTTACATAATTCGTTATGCTCATCACACACTGTTATTAAATTACTATTTTTAAATGTATTCTGTTTCACTGTAATGACCTTGGATGCAGGGGTGAAAAAGTTTCCAATTTACCGGATATGATCGTGAAAAACTGACGCTTTTGTGAACCACTTACACAACATATTACAGCATATTATCCTAGCTCGACAAAACTCAAAGCTTGGTATTGGTATGTACTCGCTAACGCTTGCAGCGCAAGCATGTATCAAAACATTGACGTTTCGCGGTATGAGCAAGTTTAGCCATAAAATGCTGCCAAACATATCAGCTTTATTCAGGATAGCTTTTGACAGCTGAAAGAAAAGTACTACAAAACATACTATATCAGTACTGACGTCACAGATCAGTGATGACACCATGTTTTTCCAATGCAGTTCACATCAGTGCTTATCAGGGATTCTTCAGCCAAAATTGTTTTCACATACTTAACAGTATAAAATATCAAATAACTATGCTTGTTATTAGTTGTAAGAGTCGTGACTGGCCATGGCAGCTTGCGATGAGCAAGATCAGTTTGCTACGCAGCGTTTTAAAGCGTCGTGCCATTTGAGACAGGTGGGCTCGATTGCTCGCCACGCGGTAACGCGTTGGGTACAGTGCAAGGCTTTGGACTGCGGTTGGTTGTTTTCATGTCGTGAGAAGCTGACCGACTAAAAGGACGTAGCTAATCGTCACGTTTTTAAGGTAGTAGCGTCAAGGGGCCCTGCTGACCTAGAATTGTTGTTTGTGGATACCTGAGCTGTAGTTTCGGAGGAAACGGAGGTTGTTGGAGCAACACATGTCAAGGATTCATCCGGGGCTTCCTGCTACTGAGAGAAACGGCGGCTTTGAGATAAGAGGTCGAGCATCGCTGGTGTAGGTCTTTCGCGTTGTCCGTTGCGCCTTGCGCAACCGAACACTGGTTACTCCAAAGTTGTTACTAGTAGGTATCGGCACATACTATGATCATGCTACAATCGGGATCAAGACCAGATTTAGGACGTTAAACGAAAAGTTTAATTATTAGCCTGCACAGTGTAGAGCAGGCCATCTGATATAAAAATAGCTGATTTTTTTCTGGTATTATTTGGCTTATGTGAAATTGTCGGGTTCTGTCTTTCCCCCATCACAAGTATTAATATGTGTAAATCATTGGCAAGCTGTGCTGTGGGCTGTCTCACGCTACCTCCACGTCATGTGTGTGTCTCAGTGGGTCTGGAACACTTCATTTTGACCAAATGCTGTTTCCATTTTGTAGTTTTGTTTCATTCAGCTGATAGTCCAGCCAATGTCATCAAATGATGCCCAAAGTAGGTGATCATGGTGCATTAGCAGCTTTTAACTCAGTTTTTTTGTTGTAATATTTTAGGAACAAGATGAGAAGGACAAACCAACATTTGCTAGTGCATTTCAACATTGTGGGGATTGGCATGGTATAAAATACAACTGCTCCATGCATTTGCCTGCATCACAAACCTCGTATTAAACAGTAATTTGTGTTTGGTAAATATATCCAATGTAAATAGCAAATGTCGCAGTTAATGGGTTTAATGTTCTGTGATGCGCCTGAAACCTACAGCTGGTCAGTTAGATAAAGCATGTTTTTGATTTATGCCAAATCTTATGCTGAAATAATGAAATCATTCAGAATACATTGCCAACAACTTCACTATGGAGTTGTAGGATGGTTGCTTATCCAGGGTAGGATTTGAGCATTTTATTTGGATCAAATATTGCAATATTCTGAATGCTCGCTTGTCACCCAATCCTCAGCATTATGCCTATTACATAGCATTACATAATTTATATCCGTAAATTTCTTTGTAACAACTGCGGTACATGTTGAGTGGAAGATGGCACAGAAATATTTAATCAAAATTCATGCTCCATTTTGATAAGAATGTGCATAGCTGGGGTATATTTTAGGGTAACCTAAGAATCATTGAGTGCTCTTATTGCCTTGAGCCAATGCTGCATATGTTTCTGACAGCAGCAATGATGTTTCCTCAACATCTATATTGGCTGCCCATTTCACTTAAGCTACTTGGGTGACCAATGGAACAAATTTGTGTCATGTTCAGTTACCAATTATCTACTGTGCAGCGTTTTAAAGATGAAAACTCGCTTTTGGGCTTCAGTTTTAAGTGAAACCTGTGAAAAAACATTTGTATTCTCATGCCAGAAACGTTCCTGCAAATCCTTTAAGGGAGTATGTTCGCATAGGTCATACATGTGTCAGGTGTTTAAGGTCTTCAAGATCATTCAGAGAGAGTTTTGAAACATTTTTATTTCAGGGCAACTGTACAGCACCATTTCGCCATCATGACTCTTCTTGCTAAAATGTTAACTTTTCTGCTTTCAAGCACAACTGCCTCCAAATCAGAGGTGTTTGCAATGTCACCGTGCCTTTGCTGCTGTGCTGTTCCTGAGGCGGCACTGCCAGATCTTTACAGCAATGGCCACCAGCATCACAACGTAAGCACCGAAAACAGTGCATGATCCTACCTCTGGCCGCGTTGGGGACGGCCAGCTTTGGACCGGTACCGTCGCGATAGGTTCCATGCGTCGGGCGCAATAAAGCTGTGCACCCTTGCCACTGGTTATTGCCTGTAGCCCGCTGGTTACAATAAAACCTGTCAAGTATATCTTACAGATATAAAAAGACGTTTTTTTTCTTGTGATAACGCACAAGACTCTTGGAGTTACTCGTTTCACATTACAAGGGCTGCGTCTTCAGGCTATACATTATATATATATACATATATATATATATATATATATATATATATATACATATATCTACATCCATATCTATATATATGTATATATTGGAGTATTTTGGCAGAATCCTTCTTTTGATACATGTTTGATTAAAAATAACTGTTGACTCAGCATTGACGACCTTTTTGATGCATCGTTCTAGTTTCCGGGCCTTTGACTTGGCATCATTGCTTAGATTAAAGATGGTCCGCACAAAATTACTCATATATTCATCACTCCTTCCATTCTAACGTTTCGAGATCCTATCTCATCGTCGGAGAAGACTAAATGGCACAATAAATAAGTTTTGAGTTTTAAAGGATGAAAAATTGTGCACTTCTGTTGGAAAACACCTTTTGGCACGGAGGACATCAATGAAGCATAGCTGATTGAAGTAAGACAAAATCTTATTTTCATTCTCATGCATGTATGAAACGCTCATAATGGGAACACTACAAAGACAAAATGGCAAACTTTTGCCACAATCACATCAGAAGTGCTCACCGCCCACCACCTAGTAGTTCAAGACTTGTGCAAGAATTCGTCTGTCTGTTTAAGGCCGGAGAGAGTTCGTTAATGAATATGCTTTCCCAAATTTGAAGTCATCTTCTGTCACTGCACGTCCGCAAATGTCAGTGCTCTCTGTCAGTTGTTGTTGTGTCAATGTCATGTCGTGTTCGTGTCCCATGTGGTCCAGAGGTGCCCCGTCACGTAAGTGCATTGTCAGGCGTCGTGAGTGTGTCGTGGTCACACCAATGTTGTGTATGGAACGAAGTTTGCAGCCTTCGATGTTGATTGGAATTGATACACTACGTTGGTGCATTTTAGTTTGTCGGGTTTGCCTGGGCTGTTTCTCATAATAAAGTTATATATTTTCTTATTACGATTGTAAATGGCGATGTCCATTTTGTGGTCGTTTTTGCCTTTAACATGTCGAAAGATAATTTCCCGCAAAGCTTTTTCGTCTTGTTTGTGGGCAGATGTCATTTGATTTTGATGATGCAGTTTGACGGTTGGTTGGATGTCTTACCTTGGTTTGCCGTCAAAGTGTCTTGTCATATGTCGTGTCTCGTATTCAACGGCAGAATTTGAAAAACCGTTGTTGACCAAGATCTGTCTGATTCTTATCAATTCTGAATGTAGTCCTGTCCAATCAGAGCAGTGCTTAAATGCTCGTCTAATGAAGGACCTTATTAAGCTAATTTTGTAGCGTCGAGGACACACTGTCAGCATTTATGCACCGTCCGTTGTTAGTCTGTTTTCGGTATACAGTCGTTTTGAATTTTTGTCCTTGTCCATTGACAGCCACGTCAAGAAAGGATATTACGTTTTGCACACTTAGCTCTGCTGTGAATTTTAAGCCAGACCGCTCTTCAAAGGTGTTTTTGGGACGTCCTAGTTGGTCAACGTCCCTAACTTCCACAAAGACATCGACTACGTAGCGGCAGTAAATGTCCGGTCTTATGTCGTCATTTTGTAATATATGTTGCCATGTGTGGTCCTGTGTTGCCATGCCATGTGTTGTCGAAATATAAAGAATCTCATGTTGTCATGCCATGAATACAAAATAAAATGTCATGTTGTCATGCCATATAAAAATATCATGTTGTCATACCATGTGTTGTCGAAATATGACAAACCTAAAAAGAAAGTATAACTAGAAATTCTAGAAAGAGGACAAGGTTACTGTGGACAAGGATCTAAAGAACAGCTTACTGAGAGAGAGCATGAAAAAGCGTGGAAATGATGGGAGCAAGATATTCACACAAGAACTCAGCACGGCGGCAAAGGAACTTCGAGAAAAGACGATATCATCATTCGGCGAGCGGACAAATCATCACTCTACGTAATAGTGGACAAAAAGGAATATCATGAGAAACTAAACTGCATCTTGAACGACGACAAAAAGTTCCGGCGCATCACAAAATATCCAACAGACAAACTCAACACCAAGCTTAACAAACTAATCACTGCTGCCAATGCCGCCGTTGATGGCTTAAACTTTTTCAAGATAACGGGTGAATTTGCGCTTGGTTACGCTTATGGGTCTGTGAAAACTCGCAAAAACGACAACCCCCTTCGCTCAATAATTTCATAGATCCTTTCACCAACCTATAGAATTGCAAAACGTCTTAACGGTTTTCTGTCCCCATATCTTCCCATGCCTTACAGCTTGTCATCAACGGATGAGTTTATTGATATAGTGCGATCTCGTCAACCTCTATTCATATATATGGGCCTACTAGCCCTGTCTAGATGTTGAAAATCTATTTACAAACGTGCCCATTGAAAGAACCGTATCCATCATCCTTGACCGCGTCTACAATCATCCTGAAATTCCTCCTCTCAAAATATCAAAGCGCCTTCTTGAACAATTACCAGAAGCATGTACGTTGGAGGTTCCTTTCGGCGGGCCTGATGGCCAAATGTATCGCCAAATTGAGGGTGTTGCGATGGGCTCACCTCTAGGACCTCTATTCGCTAACACCTTTATGGGACACGTGGAAGCCGACATACTACAAAATGATGACATGAGACCGGACATTTACAGCCGCTACGTAGACGATGTCTTTGTGGAAGTTAGGGACATGGACCAACTAGGACGTCTCAAAAACACCTTTGAAGAACGGTCTGGCTTAAAATTCACAACAGAGCTAAGTGTGCAAAACGTAATACCCTTTCTTGACGTGGCTGTCGATGGACAAGGACAAAAATTCAAAACGACTGTATACAGAAAACATACTAACAACGGACGGTGGTTAAATGCTGACAGTGGGTGTTCTCGACGCTACAAAATTAGCGTAATAAGGTCCTTCATTAGACGAGCACGTAAGCACCGCTCTGGACTACATTCGGAATTGATAAGAATCAGACAGATCTTGGTGAACAACGGTTTTCTTCAAATTCTGACGTTGAAAACGAGACACAACGACATATGACAAGACAATTTGACGGCAAACCAAGGCAAGACATCCAACCAACCGTCAAACTGTATAATCAAAATCAAATGACATCTGCCCACAAACAAGACGAAAAAGCTTTGCGGGGAATTATCTTTCGACATGTTTAAGACAAAAACGACCACAAAATGGACATCGTCATTTACTATCGTAATAAGAAAATATCTAACTTTCTTATGAAAAACAGCCCAGACAAACCCGACAAACTAAAATGCATCAATGTAGTGTATCAATTCCAATGCAACATCGAAGGCTGCAAACTTCGCTCCATACACTACATTGGTGTGACCACAACGACACACTCACGACGCCTGACAATGCACTTACGTGACGGGGCACCTCTGGACCACATGGGACACGAACACGACATGACATTGACACGACAACAACTGACAGACAGCACTGACATGTTACGGACGTGAAGTGACAGAAGACGACTTCAAATTTGGGAAAGCATATTCATTAACGAACTCTCTCCGGCCTTAAACAGACAGACGAATTCTTGCGCAACTCTCGAACTATTAGGTGGTGGGCGGTAAGCACTTCTGATGCGATTGTGGCAATAGTGTTCCCATTTTGTCTTTGTAGTGTTACCATTATGAGTGTTTCTTACATGCATGAAAATGAAAATAGGATTCTGTCTTACTTCAGTTGGTTATGCTTAATTTATGTTCTCCGTACCAAAAGATGTTTTCCAACAGAAGTGTACAATTTTTCATCCTTTAAAACTCAAAGCTTATTGCTTGTGCCATTTAGTCCTCTCCGACGATGAGATAGGATCTCGAAACGTTAGAATGGAAGGAGCGATGAACATATGAGTAATTTTGTGCGAACCATCTTTAATCTGAGCGATGATGCCAAGTCAAAGGCCCGGAAACTAGAACGATGCATCAAAAAGGTCGTCAATGCTGAGTCAGCAGCTATTTTTAATCAAACATTATATATATGTACATATAATATATATATATATATATATATATATATATATATATATGCATGATCAAACTAATCAAAAGATTGTTGCGCTCGATATCTATGTCGGCAACCTGTGACCGTATGCACTCTGCTCCATCTCAACACTGTTGAAAAGAGTTGGCGCCGACGGGATTCGATCCCGCGCCTGGACGTCGCGGCGCGTTCATGGGTCTACGCTTTGCCTAATAGCTCGAAAAAGAGCATCACGGCGCACACTTTTGATCCCGGAAATGAGAAATGTTTAAGCTTCACTTCCATGCACTTTTTGTTTATGTATCTGGTCATGATTGAGAAAACCGTGGGCCTGAAAAGGGGCATGTTAACATGGGGACCTTATGACTAGTCGTGAAATGTGCCATATTTTGTACTAGACCTTGGACCCCCCGCGCCGCACCTCAGACTTGGCGCACTGATCGGAGGACAGGCATGAAATAAAGCGCTTGTAGGTGTCACCATATTGTATATAAAGCTAAATGAACGTGCTAGAGGTGTTCAAAAATGTCGTTTGCATCTGTTGATATCAGTATTGTATGGGTTTTGCTCTAAATTATTGGTATCACTTTAGGAAGTGCGAGTTCTGCACCGGCAATGATCATGCCAAGATAATGAATGTCGCCAACGCTTTCAGTTGATTGCACGATGATGTGACGAAAACAAAAGTGATGCTGTTTCAGGTGCATGTGGAACCATATTACCAGTAAATGCAGGGCCACACGGGTACAGTTTTGCAAAATGCGTAGAGGTGAGGGATCAGAAGGGAAAGGGAAGGGTACAGGAAGAAAAAAATGTCTGAGCTTGCCTCCGAAGTGCTCTTAAAATAGTTTTGTGGCCAGACTTGACGTAATTTTTCGGAGATGGCAGCAGGAATGTAGTTCCTCAAAATTAGTTTTTGACGGCTGAACCCCCAAATGATGACAAACAAATAAATAATGGATGACAATTGTATCTAAAATAGGAAGCTTCATCCCTAGTTAGGAGGTAAATCCTGCCCCGCCCCCAAACGAATGGAAAACTACACGTCCTAGGCTGGTCATGTTTAGCATGCCTTTATCTGATAATTCCGTTAAATCAGTCCCAACCTTCATTCCGTGTTTAATATCCAGCAGATGAAATTTAAGCGCAAGTGAATCCCCGAAACGAAGGTGTTTGATGATCATGCCGCATTACATTCAATTTGTGTTTTCTTTTTGTGGTGCATCGCATTTAGAGATATCTTGCAACGATTTCTGAAAGATTTGACCCCAGGTGACAATTTAGACGGTTCCAGATTTTGTTGGTTACAGAAAATGCACCCTTTTTATCATTTCACCCCTGCTTAGTTGTCAGAAACATTTTGTTATATTTCTGATATTGCATCCATGCCAACTTGAAATGTGTGTTTTTGTTTACTGGAGCATGTCTCACCGACAAACTTTTCATCCTAGTTCCAACGTTTGTAACTTGAACTTTTTACTCCCATGGATCTTTTATGCGATGAAATTTTTCACTCCCACCAAAGTTCGGAAGCGATTCTAGCTCACTGGTACATCTATGCCCTGGTAGGCAGTTGGTACCGTGGAGGCATGCGCCAAGCGGTGAAATATTTGTACGTGGGGTTGAGAGCAGTGTCAGTAAGCGAGGAGATAAGTCGGGCAGGAAGAGGTGGGTGAGGGGGGGGGGGGTAACAACTGGGTAATAAATTCATGGCATGTATTTCCTTGTTTTCGTTAAATTACTTATGATCCACTTGTGGTTGAATATTCACTTATAACCATCGAACTGAAGGGGGCTGACCATACCCCAGCCACCCCTAGACGGGAGCTAACCCTCTCACACAAAGTTATCTGCTGTGCTCCAATTACTTCGTTCAGGCAACTCTGAGATTCGTCAACACATAACTTCCTGCAAAGGCGGGCGGAGCAGCGACCATAAAGCCTAACGGCCTACCCATGCAATGCTAATTCATTCAGACCTGAATGCCTCAGTAATGGATTTTACCAATGAGTTACGTGCTACACGTACTTTATTTTTACTCCGCATGACCATGAATATTTTTGGCTCTTTCACACAGCTCGGAATGCTCTATTCCTTAATATGTCATTTCTTGTCTGCCCGCGTATCCCCCACTCGTGGCGTCTTTAATTACGGGAGATCATATAGCGGGATCTGCTATAAAAAGCTCAGATCACAACCGATCACAGCTTTCACCGACGACCATTCCGACAGACGGTCCTTCTCCCGAGTATGCTTATTTGCGTGCGCCGAGAGGAAATTCTTGTCAGGAATGTTAACGGGGCTGCAAACCTCGGAGGAGAGCGGAACCGTTGAGATGACCGTTGACTTAGCGACCTAATGAAGCGCTTTTGCTGTGTCAGATGGCTTCCTATAATGAGAAGCTCTTATGTGATCCGCTTCTATAAAGTTCATGCATGATGAGTGCTGCGGACTTGAAACCGCTTGGTGAAGATTTAGCCTCACGTTCGACCATTTTGCACATTAGCTCGGTCTGAACGGCAACAGGACAGTTGTATGTTTTTTGTCGCCAGTCACCACGCTTTAATGTGCCTTTTAATGGCCGCTTAGATCCTGACTGGGAGGTCTCAGATTAATTCAAGTTCAACATACATTCCAATTTAGATATCACACTTGATACAAATATTTTAGGCTGCAGTGTAAAGGAGCAGCCTTCCCATTTATGTCATATATCTCAACGAATAATCGAAGTTAATTCGGGCGAGAAAAGACTCCCCGCTTCGTTGCGGATCATCCGAGAGTGTAAACAAGGCAACCACCGCTACTGAGAGCTAGACAACCTGCTGGCGGCAGTGAATATCAAAACAGTGCAACGAAACGGACGCAAAAATAGCTTGGCATGATTAGAGTTTGTCCTGTTTTATTTTAGTTTATTATTTTGGGCTTCGGCAGCCTTGGTTGTGTAACGGTTTTCTGAGGCTTATGTGAGCTTAGCAACTTGATCAATGTCGGCACGCTATGTGGCACGGCCCCTGTGCATTGCAGTGGCTAGATTAAACCGAAACAAAAAATAAGATAAAACAAAACAACTCAATAGTCCGCATGTTGCGGAACAATGCTAGACATCAATGCAGTGTAAGTTAGGACGCATTGCATGAGTTTAAGAGCAAAAGCCGCATGACAAACTATCGTAAGGAAAAGGGTCATCAGCCGAAGATCGCAAGAAAATCTCGTTCTAAACATCAGGCCGTATGACAAAAGAGCGTCCCAAAGACACGGCACGGAGAACATCGTAAGCAGCATATCTTGCGTTACGAAGTCGGCAGGAAAATGGTCGTTACGTGTATAGCGTATGTCAAAGACCATGAAAACCTTGGAAAAGATGGTATTTAGTGAAGGTCGTTAGAAAAAGGGTTGTACGAAAGTCGCATCGCGAAAAACTTAAAGTCAAAGGTCGTATAAGGTCTCAGGGGTAGCCTTGAAAAATAAATGTCATATATGACCTCAAAACAAACGTGGCATGGCAATGAGGCATGACAATGACATGACTTCGGCCGTTGCCGATGGAATAAATACTTTAGGGGTGTTTGGACCATGTATTGACATCTGAATAGCGGACATCGCAGTCGTGCTTCATTTGCTAACGGCATATCTAATACTGCATGCCACAGTGGCGACCACGCTCCGCTGGCGACTCCGCTGCGCCTGATGCGGCGCCGCAGAACACAGCATCCACCCTATGCATCGGACACAGCGGGATTTCTTAAAGGAAATATTTCACATCTGAAGATATGGAAGCAAGCATCATATATGATGAAACAAGCTCACCTACAATCGTTGATATAGTTTTTAGTGGAGAAGAACGCTCAAGACAGCACAATCCTCCGTTTAGTAAATATGCTCCTCAATGTGGCATGGCTTGATTACGTCATCATACCTTGTACAACATTGATTGAGAGTCAATTGACGGCCGCTATATCTGGGAATCGTGTTATCGAACGCCAGACGATGAGCTAGGACCGCTTCTGAACTAGGGTAGAAGTGAAAAATTCCATTGCAAAAAGACCGCACAGGAGTGAAAAATTCCGTTCACAAAAGCTCAAACTTATGAGTCAGTGAGAGATGCTCCAACAAAGACATTTCAAGTTAGCATGGATTTAACACCGTAAATATGATGAAACCTTTTGTTTTTAACATTTCATGTTGTTGAAATGAGACAGAATACATTAAAGAAAAGGAATTTCATAGCAGTGTGATTAGCGTCAAAAACTGTGCAACACCAATGTTTTGATGCTGCAGTTTGCGCTTATCTTCCCCAATTTTTTAAAACACAAAAGAAAGCAAAGGACTTCAACAACAAAACATCAACACAGCACTCAACAAGTACAAAGTATTCAAACAGAAAAACCTGGGACTACAGCACGTCAATATATCAAGAAGTGAAACACAAGGCGTACATCAAGCTTCCCTTAATTTATTGCCAATTTCACAACAGTGTGACTAGCATAAAAACTGTGTAACACCAATATTTTGATGCTGTTCTTTGCGCCTATCCTCCACATTTTTTTTTTAAATCACAAAACAAGGCAAATGAATTCAACAACAAAACATCAATACAACATTCAACAAGCACGAAGTATTCAAACAGAAAAACCTGGGACTACAGCACGTCAGCACATCAAGAAGTGAAACACATGACATACCTCTAGCTTCTGTTAGCAAGGAGTCAGGAAATACAAATATTTCCATGAAAGCAGACCAACTAAGCTGATCCTAGATGCCTTATCTTATCTCATCCTGTCTGTCCTATTTGTATCACAAGATAATTTGTGAGTCACTGACTCTTACAAAATTCCTCTGCCACTTGTCACGCCATTAACCGAAATAGCCTAACTTAGAGTAGCCCATATGCTGAACATCATCTCAACGCACCTCACCCATGCTTTGACAGCGGCAGTTGTGATAAAACACGGTAAAGCTTATTTTTTGCTGGTTTTAACTTGCGTTTCGTTTTCATTCATTTGTGCAAGCCTCACCAGACATAGTCGACAACACGCAAAAGAGAACACATCAAATCACTTTGACAAATTTGTTCTGATTGTACACTGGTTACCCTCCGTCGAGGGCCAAAATGGGTATACCCCCCAAACTATCTCTCTTCCCCACATGTGCCATAACTTACAGATGGCTACAAAACCAGTTTTTCTGTTTTTTTCTTTTTAGCTGCAGCAACGCCATCCATTTAGGTTTGTTCGTTCATATTTAATGACCAAGTTTGAGATGTTGGCTTCGCATTTTGAATGAGATAGTCTGTTTGCTACAGACTGATCTCTACCTCATATTGTAATTGCTATGCAGCTTAGAGTATTTCTGTGCTAAAACTATAGTACATATCCGCATCAGCCAGCCATAAGGTGTCCAGGCTCCGTAGAGCCTTGGTTATGCTTGATGGTTTCAAGTGAGCTCGCTTTTGGATGACATCTTAAAATATCGGAAAGGGAAATATGGGTTTGGTATGTGCGGTTAGACAATGTTAGGTAGGAGTGGAAAATCAACCTGAAGTGTGGGGGAAAAGGATCAAAAAATTCATCCTCATAAGGTGATGCTTAACACCCAAATTCGGCAATTCTAGGACGCTGACGCCAGATATGAACACCTCGACAATGATATTTTTATTAGCTTTGGTTCCCGCATGGCTCGTGGGATTGGCTTTAGATGGCGTTGTAATGGCGTCATGAATGTCAAGGTAACTTTGCAATACCCTCCCCGGTGTACCTTCCCCATTTTTACCAGCGCGTGGTTCAGAAACTAGGGGGATGTAGGTCTTAAGAAGGGCAGGATTGTGAACAGCACGGGAAGGTTTTCAAGGTGGCTTTTTCAGTTCAAAACCCCATACAAGTGTGGACCACTTCCTTTAACACACAAAACAAAGTACAAAACACTACCATGTGGCACCAAAAGTGTCCGGGTTAATATCTTGTCACAATACTTTTCGACCACTATTGTGAAACGTTGCGACCGCTAATGCTGTTAATGCTCCGAGTCCTCACTCCATACAGACAGCGTATCGATCTGCCACGGTCGAGTTACGTCGGTAATCCAAGATCATCCCACCGATACTGTTGACAGCATTCCTGGCATGCCCACGATGATACACAGGGAACATGTGAGCGGATCAGTTCTGCACATGTTTCAGTTGCAGTGTTTCAGTAGAAAACAACAGAACGAGCAAAAGATGAAAAAGTTAGGAAACCATTAGCCTGATAAAACAGCAGTGTTGGCGGAATTCGAAGAGAAGGCGAACCAAAAGAAGCCCTGGTGTAATTTCCATGTTTTACCTCATCATAGGGATGTGATGGTGCACTAGCACATATTTTTTTATCACCCACATGACCTGACATTCCTGAGAGGGAAGACAGGCGGTCAGCAGATTTGAGAAAGCTGTCTCGTAATTGGCCCTACTGTAATTTGCACGGAATCCCTTGGGGCCCGGCCATGCCTGTAGTGCAGCCATCCTGCGAAAAATTCGTCAAAGTTAGTTTCTGAGCCGTCCCTGCTCCCATTTCCAACCGCGAATTCGTTGGACGCGTCTGCGTGGCATGCTGGGCGCGCTACGGGCGGGCGCGCTGCACGCGAGATAATCGGTCCGGATTTTTGTCAGTGCAAAAGTGGAACGGTAACATCCCGATCATTAGTCGCCGCAAGTGGAGAACAGGAGGTGCTGCGATAACCGGGCGTTTGTGTGCATTTATGTTAAACGATGCAAGCTACGCATCAGCTACTTTTGTGACTGTTGTCCCATCATTGTCACGTGTTTTGTGATGCAAAGATATCACACAACAGAATGATCTAAGGTGTTGTTCCACCTGCCACCACAGACCTTCCAGGCCGGCCTGGACAAGGTCATGGTCCCTTTTTATGAAAGTGATGTGGCTGGTCGAAATCTTTCAGCATCTATCATTCTGTGTGAAATTCAATACCAAATCGCATGTCCACTCGCAATCCAACCTTGAACGCGGTGCTGAAGCCAAGGATACAAATAGACATATCCACGAATTTGGGACGGTTTGGTGCTGATGTTTGACGAACCGGTCACGAAATTCAGAAGTTGATCTCCGCCAGTACAAGATATTTGTCAGGACTGTGGAGTGATCTGTGAAGTGATGTGAGTGATGAAGATCAAAGCTGAGAACGGTGACTGAGCACGGCAGTTGTCTTGTCGTTCCAGAGGAGGCCGTTTCATTTGCTTATTCGGGCATCGCCGCATACATTCTGGAGCCAGCTCTTACTCCTTCTGCCTGAGTACAAGCAGATGTTTCAGACTGGCGTGCAATCCCAGCACTGCTCATAGTTCCGCACTGCTGCAACCAATGTCTGCGTAATGGCAACTCACCGCCTCGTTCGCCACTAGCTCGAGTTATATCAAGGTTAAAGTGAAATTTGAAAGAAAAATCCCAACTTTTCTGTACTTTTCCCTTATTGTTACATTAGACGTGCCATTTGATTAGCAATACCTGTTACTAATAAAATCGTTCACGATGCTTATGATTAGCTCGGAATATCGATTTGAAGTAGTCGACCCTACGGGAGAAATTTCATTTGACTTTCTCGTTACCGCTATGGAAGTAATGCATTTCGCTTGCTTTACTTTTTCAATGTGTGTGTTCTGTAATGTTTACAACACATTAATGCGTCAAAAGGTGTTTTGTAATTAGATGCTGCGAAAGCTTAAATTACTCTAGACAAATATATGCGAACATAAAGCTTTTATCCTGCGAATGCAGCGAAAAGTTATACTGTGGTTTTTATTTCTCCCCTGTGCTGTTTACCACAGTACTCTTTTAGAGGCGCACTTTGGCTTTGGGAGTGGGAGTATCACATGATCCACGTGGCGCACTGGTTCAAATTTCAATCAACCAAATTCTTGGTAACAGGCCCTCGCTCGCCGGGTCGATCACAAACGCATTACATTGTTAGGACCAGTAGAGGTGCGCACGGTGCTTATGACGACGGTGGTCGCGACTGCAAGGGAGAAGCGCAAGTAGCGCTGGGTAGTGTTGTTACAAAGCATTGACAGCGTAATTTGGACAAGAAAGAAATTACAATTTATATCATTAAGGTCTTAATGCTGCCGCAATGGCACTACCCAGGTACTGCTTAGTTATTGGGCTGAGTAATCCTGAGGTTTCATCAGAGTATGTTTTTTTTAAAATATGTCCCAATGTTTGGACACTTCGTTTAATACGCCCGCGGGTGGGGTGTTAAATTGACCGCCCGAAGGGGTTTTTCCAGAATGATTTCCGAACGGCGTGGCGTACTGCGCCAAATTTCGCATGGTTGTAGAAAATTGGGAAGGCAGATCTTTTTATGCAGAAACATTATTAGATGCACGTTGTGAGGGTGCTGACCTATGACAGGTCAAAGTCAGGCCATGACGGCCAGCGAAGGGTATTTGTAGGGAATGGTTTAATACGGTGCAAGAACGTAGTATTAGACTAAGTCACAATTGTCTGAGATAGTTTCTTGGGCAACTAACCAAATGAATTTGAAATTACAGCCAATTTCATTGACCTATGGTCAAGTATGAAGGTCAGGACGAGGTCAAAACTAACCTGCTTTTTTACTGGAGGGTCTGGTTTTAAGGGGTAGTTTCTGGTGCTCATTTCAAGGTCACTAAGGACAGGGGCCGCAAAATATGTGTTCCATATATTTTGAAACGTCAGGATAGGTCACTGACTTGAAATGAACCCTGTCAACATTTTGTTTCAGGCACATACCGCCTAGAGTAATCCCTGACCTTTATTTAAATGGCAAAATAGAAGGGTGATAGGTTTCTGGTCATCTTCCCCTTATAAAAGAAAAGGCCGCTGATCTCATTAACCTTTTGCTTAGAGCAGGTACTGCCTTCACAGCGGTTGCATGAGAAGCTCTGGGGCAGTTGAGTCACGAAAATTAAGTTCTACCTTGTTTGACCTTATTTGACCCGAAGGTCATGAGCTGGGTAGCTCAAATTATGATGCGAGTGAGTTGAAATACTGCTTAATCCATCCTGTGAATTTGGTGTTGTTAGCTATCCTAATCTTGAAATTTCAGCGAGGTCAAATTGACCCCATCTAAGCGCGGATGGGGGTCACCTTGTTAAAAAAGGCGTCCATGGCACCCCCACAAGCGCGCGTTAAAACAAGGCACAGCAACCGAAAAATCCCGCAGCCAATGTCGGCATTACATAAGAACTTCAACGTGACCTCCCAGGAAGTGGACTTTTCAGAGAGCGCTTAAGTGCAAACTTGCTTCGTCATCTAGATAACATAGCAGTAATAGTCTTATTGCTCTTATGAAAACCAGGAAAATGGAGGGATAGATGCGTTGATATTTCGGCAACATGTCTTTATCGAAACAAATGGGCATGTTTTTCCGTTTTGCTGAAGGTATGGTGCCGAAATATCAGCGCATCTGTATTTCCATTCTTCTGGTTTTTCTGAGAGGAGTTAGGCTATCATTACTGTTTTATCTATATGCATAATGTTACTGGAAAATACAGTCAGTGACTTGCGGCTTCATTATGTATCTCACCCATCTGTTCAGGTAAACAAATATCGTCCTTTCACCATACCAATGGCGTTGCCAGACCAGATGTGGGAGCAAGAAATATGAAATGTTTTCAGGACAGCACCAAAATGTTCAATGAACCATTTCACATCGGTCTTGGGTTTTTAGTTGAAATAGTTATTTTCGAGATGAATTCCTGCAGTTCTCAGTCATTCCTCTTGAAGACCTCAAATCATCATGTTTCTGTACTACACACACACGAACTTGTGCAGGTTATTTTGCGTTGCTTAACTCGAAACTACCCAGGCATGTATGACGTCATAGAAACTTCACACGGATTACACTTCTCAATGGCTGTATTGTACTCAAAGTGAAGCATACGGCTCCTGGAATATAGGTGTCTACATCCCGTCAGCATAAATCGTCGCGCCAGGAATCAGCAGTTGGCTAGCAAGAAGGTTTGCCCGCTACATACACGCCTGGATTGCGAACCGCGTTTCGTGAAACGAGCACAGGCATGTGGATAGTTCTATCAGCTGTGACGGACAATGATGCTAAAGATTGGGTAACTGAAGAGTGGCACCGAAGCGGAGAATGCAAATGCAAGTAACAACATAGCATCACGGAAACACATACAAAATTACCACGAGAAAAGGCCAAAGCGCATGCACAAATCGCTAGTGACATACACACATACTCCTAGCCCACTAGCGCTACGCGGCGGCGCTTGGAACATCACAAGTGAATCACTCTGTCCGCTACACTGGCTGCCAATCTGACAGCGACTCTGACGTCATGAAAACGTTCCATGACGTAATAAAACGACGGCGTATTCAGGAACAAGCTTGCTTAATAGTGCAGTTGTGTAACTTGGAGCATGTTTTGCATTTATAGGCAAACATACTCGGCGCTTCGAAATCTAAAGAAATGTGCCATATTTTGAATCCAAAACAAACCCTGCGATTCTAGCCCTCCTATCCGCACGGGCCTAATCAATGTTATTGGATAATGTTTTGTTAAGTCCAGCCGTTGTCCCAGATGCGACTTGCTAGAGATCAAAAGACCACCGAATCGAGGCATGCGGAGACGTAGTCTTTGGCCCCGCGTGTCCTCAGTGGTGTCAAAGCTTTGAGGTCCCCGAGGTGTTGGTGTGTGTCACTGGGACCGCACGACACACTCAGCTGCTGAGGCTACATGGCGTCGCCTGCCTCTCGCCCTGGCAGGGGGGGGGGGGGGGGGCGGACACCGCGTGGAATCGAACCCCGTACCTCTGGTTTCCCAGACACGCAAAGTTTAACGCAGACGCTTAAGCACTACACTACCGGCACCCCGCGCGAGATGTTGGTCTCAGAGACCTTGAGGATGGGACAGGGGATTGGCGCGGCGTGCAGGTTAGGACGTGTGCACTCAGGGGTGCATGCAGATACGTGAGATTGGCATTTTGTGGTCAGGTATTTTTAAATGGCGGTTAAACCAGTGTTCGCTTATGATACATTTGTTTAATGCCCTGTTTTTTTCGTAGCATTCAGAATAGCGCTGTGCTATTCCTTAAATGGAGTGTTTCACATCTGCTTGAGGTTTTGCACTGAAATAGCTATCTTGAATATCATTCGGTGCCGCTCAGCCCTGTCCTTAAGATCTAAACCTTGGTAGGTCCCGGGGTGCACACCCGTGAAAATGTGCACACTATCTCGTGCAGAGTATTTCAGGGTCATCCAGGCATCCATGACGCCATCATGACATACATGACGTCATTCAAATCCTGTCGTTCCATTGGCCAAACGGCGATCAAGGCAGAGAAAATATAATTACCGAGTCGTTCGGCATCTGGCATTAGTGGGCATGATTTCCAGATAAAACGGCCGTCAGTTGGTTCCCAATCAATGCTGTAGAAGGTACTATGACGCAATCATACAATGACGTATTGAGGAATCTATTTGCTAGGTAGAGAAATTCTGTTGTCCGAGAGCAGTATTTTTCACTTCAAGGGAATGCTTGACATTTGAAAATATTGAAGCAAGCATCAGATACAATGAGACAAACTCTACAAAAACGAGCAATTGAAACAAACTTTTGATATACTTTTAGGTAGAAAAGACTTCTCAAGACGACACAACCTCTCTGTTTAATAAGCGTGCTCCTCGGTACGTCATTGTCTGATTACGTCATTGTACCTTGCACATCATTGATTGAGGGCTAATTGACGGCTGTGATATGTGATAATGGTGCTCACGGACGCCACACCTGAACGATTCGATCATTATATTGTTATTGGCCTTGATCGCCGCATGGCTCATGAAATGGCACGATTTCAATGACGTTATTGTGACGCTATGAATGCCAAGGTGATTGTGAAGTAATCTCCCGGAAGTCTCCTCACCTTTGCGGACATGTAGCTCAGAAACTAGAGGAGTTTATGTCTTAGGAAGGACAGCGCTGTGAACTGCACCGAATGATTTTCAATATGGCTTCTTTAGTTCAAAACCCCATGGAATTGTGAAACATTCCCTTCGAAAGTATGCCAATAGTTTTATGCCAGGTTATTTCAGTCATATCTGATGCTTCAATGCCTTCAACCGCTTCAATGCCTTCAAACGTGCAGCATTCCCTTTGAAATCTAAAATCCTCTAGTTTCTAAGCTAAACGCCCGCCTAGATGTACGGACTAATTCTTGCGGCCTATCTTAAGACCAGGCTGAGATGGCTGGGATCACCAACCTCGTTCCATGGAGCCCACATGCACTCATTCGATGGCCGAGAACCGCACACCACACGCGTAACCACCAGCGTTCGTGCGACCTGTTGGATATTCTTGACGAGCGTTCGAGGCCTCGAGCTGGAACGCCGCCGTCGCTGTCAGCGTTTTCGCGGCTCCGATCGGGCTTCATCGGTGCTGGCGACGCCCTTCGGGGACCGGGGTCAGCGAGGTGCGGCTGGTGGCCAAGCCTAGGGTCTGGAGGTGCCAAACCTAGGGTCAACTGGACCGCGCCCTGCACGCTTCAGCCGACTTCAGGCTTGAGAGATGTCGGAACCCGCACACATGAGAAGTGAAAGCACCATGGCCGCCTTTTGCTTTGCTCTACTCTCCATTTGTGTCAGGTCTAGTCCGAAGTTTTCGATTGGATAAATGTTCTGGATCGTAGCCCACGCTAAACAGTGCGTCACTCCGTGAACGATGACTCGCCATTCGACCATCCAACCGTCAAATTCCAGGTTAGCGACAGCATCTCGTGTCGAGAGCCTTACATGCCGTAACGCTCGGCGTAGTTCATCCTATCCTCTAAGATCACCTGGCCTTTAGCGCGACCACCGCCGCCGGTCGTAGGCTATCCCAACGCCGGACAAATAGTGAGGGCATTGAAGCGACCTGATCCCAGCCCGCCACGGGTGGGTAAATACAAAGACAGGTATGATTACTATCTGAGGTGCCTGGACAGACGAAATATGCCCAACATCAAACACGGCCATAGAGCCAACGTTGAATCGCTGAAAAAATAACGAAGAGGAATGACCCACTCGCCCCACGCCTTATGATTCTGTCCATGGCGGAGTTCACTTTGAAATCCAATTGTTTGCCAAGCCACAAATAATCGGCTGGGAAGCTACCGGCACAATTATGCCCGCCCAACTCCCAACGGGGAAGGCGCAATACGCGCCCGTAAAGGTACGCATCAACCGTCCAAGCCGGCAAAACTGTCGGCAGATACACCGAATCCCGAACTGCACGAACGTGGCCAATGTGTGTTAGCAGATTGCCCAGCCCTGCTAAAACTGGCAGAGAGAGATGCGCCATAGACTGGAATATGAATAAAAAATAGCCTCAGCCACTAATATTAACACTATTATAACCACATGCGCCGTAAAAGCGCCGTCTTCGAGCGGAAACAGCGATCTTCAAAAAACGTTCGCTGTCCTCAAACTGGTCCACTTGCACCTCAGAATGTGCCCCCCCCCCCCCGCCCCCCTCCCTTCATTTCCCCAATCATGCTCTGTGAACGCCGGGGAATTATAAGCCCTCATCAGGCATGAAGCCTGAGACCTTATCGTCGCCACCGCTATGAGGGATGTCACCACTGCCATGCATAACGTCACCACCACCATGCCAAGCCTGGGACCTTATCGTCGCCACCGCTGTGAGGGATGTCACCACTGCCATGCATAACGTCACCACCACCATGCCAAGCCTGGGACCTTATCGTCGCCACCGCTGTGAGGGATGTCACCACTGCCATGCATAACGTCACCACCACCATGCCAAGCCTGGGACCTTATCGTCGCCACCGCTATGGGGGATGTCACCACTGCCATGCATAGCGTAACCACCACCATGCCAAGCCTGGGACCTTATCGTCGCCACCGCTGTGAGGGATGTCACCACTGCCATGCATAACGTCACCACCACCATGCCAAGCCTGGGACCTTATCGTCGCCACCGCTGTGAGGGATGTCACCACTGCCATGCATAACGTCACCACCACCATGCCAAGCCTGGGACCTTATCGTCGCCACCGCTGTGAGGGATGTCACCACTGCCATGCATAACGTCACCACCACCATGCCAAGCCTGGGACCTTATCGTCGCCACCGCTGTGAGGGATGTCACCACTGCCATGCATAACGTCACCACCACCATGCTATGCCTGGGACCTTATCGTCGCCACCGCTGTGAGGGATGTCACCACTGCCATGCATAACGTCACCACCACCATGCCAAGCCTGGGACCTTATCGTCGCCACCGCTATGAGGGATGTCACCACTGCCATGTATAACGTCACCACCACCATGCCAAGCCTGGGACCTTATCGTCGCCACCGCTGTGAGGGATGTCACCACTGCCATGCATAACGTCACCACCACCATGTCAAGCCTGGGACCTTATCGTCGCCATCGCTGTGAGGGATGTCATCACTGCCATGCATAACGTCACCACCACCATGTCAAGCGGGCCGGGCGGTGAAATCTAGATCGAACCTGTTGCCAGTTGAGCCGCACATCAATGCTTTCGGGTCCCGTAGCGCTGTGGAGTGTGCTGTTGTCAGCAAGTGGCATTAGTGATCCCTATCGTTCTTGATATAGAGCTCAGCTCCCCAATCTCAACTCACGCTGTGGTGCCAATCAGCCTTCAAAGCCTCAGAGGACGTAAGGCTGATTGTTAAATGGACATCAAAGGCCTGACACAGCTCATCAGGTAAAAACCTAACGCCGGTGAAAGTGGAAGGCTTTTCGCTGCGCGCTGCTCCCATTGCCGCGATGTGGTCCAAAGGTGAGAGAGAAAGGCCACTGATTAGTTGTGTTTGAGCGGGCCTTCCCGCTCTGAAGGCGAGTCTGCCCCCGTGCAGCGTCCCGCCAATCAGCGCATGCGGTGCTATTGCGCAATATTGTGTCGTGCGGCTGTTCTCATGATACTGACCTATATTAGTGTTGTTATGTGTAGTTGATCTGATATTCCTTCCACAAAGAGACCTACTTGTCAGTGAAATGTTGGCGAATAAAAATGAGACGTCGAGGATGCTTTCTTTCGTGAAAATCTCAATGGCATTTTTATGAGCGTTATTTCATGTTTTCTCACACACCCCATGTACACATTCAAAGCAGCGATTACGGTATATATTGCTCGAATGATTTCATATGGGAAGCTGTGTTGTAGTTCCGAAACATTTCCGGTGAACCGGCAATGTCAACATCTCGGCAGTGGCATAGCCAAGGGAGCTTTTGGGATCATGCCTCTGCCCTCCCACCTCCCCGTCTCCAGCCTCACTCAGCTGGGGCGGCCGGCCCCCAGCAAACACAAAAATGGTCCCGAAGCATCAGAATACGATACAAAGCTCGCAAGCGACAAAGAGGACCTCCTTGCTTGCTACCTGGCCCAGGATGGCTCCTACTGGACGAAATCCTGGCTACGCCACTGCATTTGAGCAACGCTTTGAAGGTGTACGCCACGAAAGCATGTACCCATTCGAACAAGCACTTCAGCCTTCCAATTGGATAGACCTCTTTTGTCCTTGTAGCTTACGGCACAATTATCCGCACATAACAGAAAGGCCCGATCTACATTTCGTCTTTAGCTTGGTGCATCCTGTGATCGCCTTCCCAAACACACTTGCTTCCTTAGATCCCCAGTGACCTGTGCGGTGACAATGCGCCAGGTACCGGTTGTGCCAGGGACGTCACAGCACATTGCTCTAATATCAGGCGACACAGCCGCGTCCGGAGATCGTTTTTGAATTGACCTGTAGTGAGGACGGATCGGTAGATATCGGTGAAGCTGTATGCCATCGAACGTTCTGCCGCAGGCTTGAGGCGCATCCGTCGCCGCTGAAAATCTGAACGACGCCTGAACTCACAGTCGGCTCAGTTTCTGAAATGGGAGCTGGAAGCAATCACCGACATCGGAAAAAAATCAGCTCCAATATCAGCGAATGGTCGCTTGCTTGTGTTGTGCTGTGGCCAGCAGCAATGTTGGGCAATAACGGGCTAGCGTAATCTTGGCCGCTTATTTAAACGCAAAACTCAGATCAGCTCTTATGATTTGCTCATCATGATCTTCAAAAGGTCAAGCGAGGTCGCTGACCTTAACTAAGCATGTGACCTTTTGCTGAGAAACGGTTATCTAGGTTCTGGGAGCACTTTGGAGACCAACCTGGAATTTGACATTGTTTGACCTAATTTGACCCGAAGTCCATAATCTAGGAACCTGAAACTTTGACCTAAGTGAGTTCACGTGCAGGTCAACACACGCTGGAAATTTAGTGTCTCTAGCTTTATTAATTTTCCGAGATCTTAGGGGTGAAATTGACCCCCACACGTGCAAAGGATATCTAGTCGGCCACCAGGGCGCGTGTTGTAGAGTGCTGTCAATTGATTACGACTTGTGCTTGCGCGCTCAAGGCACAAATTAGTCAATGATTATGTTTATCTTGCCTTTCGAGCGTGATATGACCGCTGAGCAGGCGGAATTCCTGTGACGTTTCTATGACGTCATGCATTTCTGGACGACTTCAATATAGCCGGCGCTAAATGGTCTGCACAAGCTGGCGCGCGTCAGAAACCAGAGGGCTTGAAGTCTGGATAAGGTTATTTCTGTGAACTGGAGTGAGGGATCTTAAAATGGCCATCTTAGTTTCAAACGCCATATAAATTAGGAACAGTCCCTTTAATACAGAATTACTATCATCCATCTTGGTGTTGTCAGCAGCCTGACACACCCTAAGTTGCTGGTAATGCATTTCGGTGGCGGAAAACTGTCCTTTGTTGGTAGGAAGCGCGCCATTAAGTTGTATAATCCAAGCTCCCATCTGACTACAGTAATCAGATTTGCTCCATTATGGGCTTTTTCGACCAAACTTACCAATCAATCTTATTGCTGTTTAATGATTCAACGCGTCTATTTCTTGGAGGTATCAGACGAGGCGGAGACAGCTTCTGATAAGTCGGGAAAACCAGTGTGAGCTTATCTGGTGATTGCAACTGTAGCGCACCAGCCAAATACATTTCGAAAGGGAAACAAAGGAGATGGCAAGACAAAAGCGAGTGCGTATGTGGCAGGGTCAGAACTGGGAAATTTGAAATCTTGGCGGTAAACAATGTTGTAACTTTCAAATTTTTATGTAAAATTGGGCACGTGTGGTAATTAGCAGATTGATACCGATATGCTGCTAGCAGGGTAGTATGTTATGTCATCGGCATATTACAAATGCTCTGAATAGTTGCATTCGTTGAGTGGGCTTAATCGCTGCGTGTTTGTATTGTGAATACCGAATTCATGCAGGGAACTTTGTAGCGGTATTTTGTTGCAGAACACGAGGTCTTGCTTTGAACAGCTACCAGCTTTCCTAAACAAAACGTTTCTTTATTTTAGGTACGCAGCTGCCTTCGGTTGCAAATAATCACTCAATGCTGGCTAAATCTTGCCGTGTTTGATTATCGAAACAAGAATGGGTAGGGACACGTTTGTGATGGCAAAACACGCGTAATGGATGCCCCATAGGCTGCAGGGAAATATGGGCGCCACTGCACGACACCCCACTCAGGCATTTGCAGAAAAACTCAGCTGAGGGGGGGGGGGGGGGCGCACCGACCTCTCTGCTTTCAGGTCAGGGGTTCGACACGCACCAAAGGAAAACGACACCTCAGTTACACACTGATGTGAAAGTCAAATCGGGGGCTGTCATGCAGCTGCCGATGTAAGGTTTTCTTGTATTTGTTTAGATAGCCCAATACCACTTGTGCGGAAACCCAATGCGGTGAAGGTGTTGATCATCCTCCACAGCAGTCCATTCTTAAAGCAGACAAAGGTTTGAAAAACATCAGACTCCGTTGCATGGTCACCAAAGGACAGGCCACCAGGTGCGTAAAACAAATGCAAGATACAGGAGTGCCATGCGCCATATGCCTGACATCCTACATTTTAAAACATGGATGTAGACCTAATTTCTGCGAAGGAGTGCCTTGTTTCGTTAATTAGGTTGCGTCGGTATCACAATGTCCAATGCCGATGTCCAAAATAGGCGACAATCCGTGCATCGACATCTTGTTGTTACAAGCTACAAACACAAGTGTCCTGCTAACCGGTCCATTCTTATTTTTCCTGGGGGGGGGGGGATTGTCATTAATAATCTCTTTCTACATGTTTTTGTGATTGTGACGCTTCGTGATAGTCGGACACTAGCCTTGCCTTCACAGGAGCACTCGGTAGTCAGCAGCTGTTTTCTTTTGAAAAGTTTACTCAAGCGATCTGCACCAATCCCGGTCTTTACTGATGTGTTAGCAACGGAATGCTAACTGCACGCCATTTTTTGTTTAAGACACCCACGCCAACTGTTGTGCAGTCAATTCAACTGGCTTTGGCCCTCAGCGGATCGAAATACTTGCTCAACAGACAGCCCAGATGTTTCTCTGGTTCGACCTCGACTGTTTGCCTGCATTCAGTCATGGTGCGCGGTACGGATGCAGCAAAGGCTCGCCTGTTCGCAGGGTTACAGTCGGAGTGCCCTCGTTAGTCTCAGAAAACGACGTCGTTCGGCTTTAATCGAGACTTGAATGGGCTTCTCTCGGTCGCGTGACCATTTCACAAAGATGAATGACCTTTTCGCTAGCACTTCATCACATCGCCTTTGGTCGGCAGCAGGTGTATCTTAACACACATTTTAACCCTCGATTGCATTTCAAGTTGGTTATTCGTGCAACGGAAAGCAGAGTACTCCTGCCTTTATGAACTGCTCCCATTTTTGCAAACCACCGTAGTAAGCATATACAATGATTCTTTTCCAACATTGCGCTGGGGGGTATGGGAAGAGGATATCCATCACTGACGCGACGTAAACATTAACAACTGGGTCAATTGGACAGCTTGGGGCTTTGCAAGATCGGTTTATTTGTCTATTAAAAAAGCTTATTAGGAAGACTGCCTCGCAAGTGCATCTCGTCCGCTCTTACTCATGTACCTGAGATAGGACAGAAAGACATTGGCTTCCTGGTTTTTCGACATTATGAGTCGGAGCTTTGATGCTGACAGTTATAGACATTCAATGTACCAGCTTGCGCTGGCTGAATGACGTTATCAAGGAGGTATTGGTTATATCGCCAGTGCTCGACGTTTGAAACTATGCTTACGATCACGAACGAACAAAATTAACACGCGGGGGGGGGGGGTCACAACTGATCCCCCGAAGGTTTTTACAGAATAATTTCCGAAGCGCGGGAAGTAGCCGCACGAAACTTTGCCAAACTTCAGATAATCGAAAAGTGAATATTTTGACATCAAAACTAGATGAACTTTGCAAGACCGCTGACCTATGGCGGGTCAGAGCCAGGACAGGATTGTCAGCGAAGGGCACTTCCAGGGAATTGCTCAATGTGACGCAGCAACGGAGTGTGAGATGAAGCTATGCATGACAGAAATTGCTTCGTAGGCAATACACCAATTACATTTAGAATTTTAACCGATTTCACCGAACTAGGGTCAGGTATTAAGGTTTGAACGAGGTCAAAACTAGCCTGTTTTTTTACTCGAGAGCTTAATTATATGGCGTGCTTGCTGGTGCTCATTTAAAGTTTATTAATAACGGGAACCACAACATATATGCTCAATATTTTTTTTAGGTCAGAGTAGGCCCCTGACCTAAGATGCCACAGGCCGACACTTTCTAATAAACATACCGCCTAGCGTAATCCCCGAGGCTTATTCTAATGCCAAAATAGTAGCAATCTCGTAGGCAATTGGTCACCTTGACCTTACAAACGTCCAACAAGGTCACTGACCTCAGTGACCGGTTGCTTAGAGCAGGTATCTAGCTCCACGGTGGTTGTATGAGGAGTTCTGCGCCACTTGAGACACCAATCTGGACTTTGACCTGGTTTGACCTTATTTGACCATAGTGTCGCAAGCTAGGGATGTCAACTTTGCGCACAAGTGCTTTTACGTACATGTCAATCTATCTTGCAAATTTGTGTCTCAAACTATCTTAATATTTGAGATCTCAGGGGGTTTAAATGAGCCCTGCACCCGAGCGAAGTGCGTCCAATACACCACCCTGGTGTGTGTCAAGGAACAATGTGCATTCAGACGTCAAGACACTGCAATCCATGAAATGAAACGAATCTGTGCAGAAACTGTGACCAAAAGATGTCGAAATATTCGATCCCCGAGCTCCCACGACCGAGCACCCGATGCGCGATTCTACGCTAACGGCTGTACAGAGCACAGGCGTCTGAGCCGAAAGGTTCTGTCGCTTCGTGAGCAACATATCTGTACTTTAACCTGCGTACGAGTCTCGGGTCTCGCAGAAGTTTTTTTTCTGGACAAAATTGCTGTTTGTCGATCGCTGTCGCTCAGCGAGAGGTGAACGGTAATGTATATTATTTTTAGCTGCAATATGTTCGTTTTCGCTCATTTAATGCTTGCAAAATAACAGGTACGACAACCAGTATGAAGTATTGGATTAAAAACTAGCTAGCTTGCTTCAAACCTCGCAAAATCCCAGAAGTTCAGGGTCTCACGTCCTGGCATTCAATAACACATGGTGCTCTTAAGGGATGCCCGAAATAGAGACGCCTGAGGCGAAAGGTTTCGACGACCCGAACTGTGTATCAGGGTGGAAAAAGTTTGTAATCTTGCTTTAGTGTTTATCTTAACGAATATACAACTATTTCTAAACTTGCATTGTCAAACAATGTTTCTCAAACCAGAACCCATGATGGCATTTGTGTGTTCGGCCCCGGAGAAATATTGCAAATTTTCAGCGATTCTAAGACCTTGAGGTTAGCCGCTGCTAAAACGTCTACTTCGAAGTCGGCATCTGTGTCGATATGCTCCATTGTTGCGTGTCGGTCTGTCATGTGTTCGCAAGTCGTGTGTGCGCTCTCCGTAAACGTTCATCTTCCAGTTGTTTATGAGCCGATCACGGATGCCGCTCTATGTTTCACCCATATGCGATATCCCTGAGAAGTAGCTACAAAACATGTTACATGTGACTTTCTTCTCTAAACGTGCGTTTAGAGAAGAAAGTTTCTTCCACTCAGCCCATCAACACGTGCCTGGCAAATCCTGCCACGAATTCCGCACCTAAGCGTTTCTAGCGTTGATAGCACTAGCGAAGACTTTAAACATGGTCGACTAATCCATGCTACCATAAGGCCATGCAAACCCCTCGATCGAAGGAGGGCATTGATCTGTTAGAACACCTAATCTATAAACGGAAATTTCTCACATGCAAAAGTTGCTTGTTTTACCTTCCAACACCTTCTTTCCGAATCTGATGCGGCGTTAAATCGGTAACCTTTGGCACAAGCGGCAGATATCACTCGGTGCTCTGGGAATTCATTCTGACGGAAAAGAAGAGACATGTTATTTAGGCTCCACGTATATGACCCTGGTTCAGAAGATGCGCGCAGCACGCCCTGCTTTTGTGGTATAAAAAAACACTTCCGTGGTAAGTATTGGGTGTGCCAAATTGTAAGGTAGCGTTATCAGAGCGGCCACAAGTTTAAAGTTGAGTTTTCCGCGCATAGCTTCCATCTGATTGTATCCCAAAAAGGGCGTCGTGGAATGTTGCCGAACGGTTTTGTACGGTGTGTTCCAGAGTGAAAGAAATATTGGGATGGCGGATATTTATTTTTGCAAAGAACTCTAGCAGTGACCTGGACCCATGAGCTGGGATGCCGAAATCTTGTTGATGTAACGCAAGTGCAAGTTAGGCACTGCAACACATTCAGCTTCATACGATGACTCAAGACAGGACATAGAGGCTGTCGCTAGTGGTGGTGCACAAAGGTTACCCCTCGCCACGCCTCACGTTTGTTTTTACACAGAGGTCTCACAAGAATGCCTACAGCAGCCATTTCCACGATGGGTTAATGCACGGAAAAGTTTTTTCAAGCTTAAGAGGAGGAGGCCTCAGTACATACCAAACACCCGGACAAGAAAAATATTGTTTTCGTGCGATTCCCTTAACGTGCAACAGGTAAGCCACATGCCTCCAATTAAGAATAGGTCTCTTGTCTCAAACAAAACCTTTAAAGGCGTCTCTTCAGCCCATGCCCTTAGTTCATCCAAATTATCGAAAAATACTAGGCCTGGCAATCAGCAATGTACATCGGCCGAAGGCGTTAGATGCCGGCTGTGCCATTATTGCTTTCATCGTTGCTATCTGGAGCAAGTTGGCTTTGGGGATCATTTCATCCACGGACCATTCATCTTGGATCATATAAGGTATGTCAGCCCTATAAGCTTTAAGCAGCAGGCTCTGTAAGTACTGTAAGAAAGCCCTGTAAGTACTGCATACATATGAACATGAACGCCACGAGGATGTGGAGTTTGTTTTTTGGCGTCTATGACAGACGTGCCGCCGACTGCTGTTTTTTGTTTTGAAAGGTTTTAGTAGCAACAGACCTGGCATCATACCTGCCAATAAAAACATGACCTTGCTTACAGCCAGTCTCTGCAATGTTATCAAACTATGCGTGTTTCCAAACCTGTTTTACATTTTTCTGAAGCCTTTCTAGCCAAAGAAAACAAACGTTGGAAAGTTTTCACAAAGTTTCTTTAAAGTGTTGCACTGTAGTCCTTCGCGAAAACGCAGATAGAAAGCGTCGACAATGTGATAGTGTTGGCTATTGACAGCAAAAGCATGGACAGTATAGTAACATTGAGTATTGACAATATAGTAGTTTTGGACATTGAATATATAACAGTATTGTGTATGGACCAGAAAAAAAGTAATGAGTATTCACAATATAACAGTATTGAGTAGTGACAATAAAATTGCCTTCCTTTATACCGTCCTTTATACCGTCGTCCTTATTATTCTTCGTCATTATTATTCCTTTATACCGTCGTCTTATCGGCCACTCGTGGTGTATTGAAAATCAATAGTAGCACACTTCACGGATTGAATTTTCATGATCCGGTTCAGCCCAGTCCGGCTAGTCCAGATCTAATCCGTCCGTCAATCCGCTTCCATATATTTATCAGTCTGATCCGGTTCATTACGCCATACCAATAACGACTGTCACATGAATCCATACCAATGTGCAGTCACGTTAAGGACTTTTGGAAAATCTGGCGATAAATTTGGTTCATCTCAATGTCTTAAATTTAAGACATCTGTTGATTCCCATTTGAGAAAATACGTAATAAGTTGCCGTGAACCGGTGCGTGCCTATGTCCCAATTGCTTTCGGCCAATGATTCACACGTACTACCGTATCGCAGCGGCCAAAAACGCTTCTGATTTCAATAACCTAAAGGCATAAGCACATTATCTAATATTTTCAGACTCCGGGTTAGGTACAACATACCTACACATTATCTAACATTTTCAGACTCCGGGTTAGGTGCAACGTATCTGCACATTATCTAACATTTTCAGACTCCAGCCTAGGAGCAACATACCTGCGCATTTATCTAACATTTTCAGACTCCTGGTTAGGTGCAACATATCCAAACATTACTTAACATTCTGAGACTCCAGGCTAGGTGCAACATATGCAAACATTATTTAACATTTTCAGACTCAAGGTTGGGTGCAACAGAACTACACATTATCTATCATTTTCAGACTCCAGGTTAGGTGCAACATGCCTACGCATTAAGTAATATTTTCAGACTCCGTGTTAGGTGCAACATATCTACACATTACCTAACATTTTCAGACTCAAGGTTAGGAGCGACATACCTACGCAGTATTCAACATTTTCAGACCCCGGGCTAGGAGCCACATACCTACACATTATCTAACATCTTCAGATTCCGGTTTAGAAACGATATACCTACACACTATTTAACATTTGCAGACTCCAGGTTAGGTGCAGATTCCTACACATGTCACTTGACACTGTCAGCGGCACGCAGCTCACAAGCTCAGAACGATACTCATCTAGTACCCCTTTGTAATAACTAGAACTCACCTCATAAATGATACTTCAGGTTCGTTTGCACTCTCGAACACAATAACTGATGAAACGACCTGAGCCGCGGCCATTATTCTCCGCTGGATTACCGGCTGCCTTAACAGTTGTTGCTCTTTCATTCAGGGTAATGAAACAGTTACGTAATTTTGTAATCATATTGCTAAAATGCCAGATGCTACAAAGTCTCTATTTTTCATTAATACTGAGACAAGTATAGAAAGTTTTTAATTGTAAGCGTTTATCGTGCAGCTGCATAGAGCCAGACTAACGCAGTGGAAAACGCATATTTCCATTATGCTGACATTAGTTCGTAACTCTACATCTGTTGTTTTGTTTTCGACGCGCTTAGAGAGAAACCATGAACCAGGTTTCGGCAAGTAGAGGAGACCAATATGGGAAACGAAGTGCACCTCATAAGCGATTGTAACGTCCACAAGTCACCAAAAGGTTACGCCATGCTTGGCCCGTAGATGCGACATTATTCCACCCTGAAGCGACGGATGACATGTTTTTGAAACAGGTCTGAGTAGGACGCGCGGTGGTCTAATTCAGTCAGGACTGAGCAATGTCAATTTCCCATGCATGTTTTCAAGCCCACCATAGCTGACAAATTCCTCCATTTCACCAGCTTAGATGACCGAACCTGACCAAAGCCACAGCCAGCCGGTTTTCTTCCAATACGGTTTGTCGAGTACCTGTAAACGCTGCGCCGGTATACCTCGTTGCCTGATCAAATCTCATAAAAAACGCCCAATCTTTAATGCAGGCGAAACTCTTTCAATGCATTGCTCAGATCATTCGTATGGGTTCCCAGAACTGTCTGGCTTCATCAGCTTAGGTTTTGGTATTATACGCATAATAAGCGCCGACTCGTCTCACGTCTTTCATCAGCTCGCTCGCGGCACTCCTTCGGTTAGCTTCGTTAACACGGGCCCGGTGCTAGTGGCCGGTGGCTGCCTAGATACCAGAGCAATGCTGGTGCCCGGCTAGATACCCTCCGCTCAGGTGGGGGAGTCAATTTGACCCCCCGAGATCTCGGGAACTAAGAGAGCTAGAATTACCGAATACCGAATTACCTTTACCGAATTCAAAAATTGTGTCGATCTGTACGTAAGCTCACTTAGATCAAAGCTTGGGGTTCCCAGGTCATGACCTTCGGGTCAAATTAGGTTAAAAAAATTACATTCCGGGTTGGTCCCCAAAGTGCCCGAGAACCTAGATAACTGCTTATAAGAAAAAAGTCACGTGTTCATGTGAGTTCGGTGATCTTGTTTGACCTTTGGAAGGTCATGGTGACCAAGATCATACAAGACTGCTCTGAGTTTTGCATTTGAATAAACGACAAAGATTTCGCTAGTCAATATGTTTCTAAAAACGAAATGTCGGCCTGGGTTATTTTAGGTCAGTGACCTATTCTGACCTCTAAGAAGCCCATGGAAGATGTATAATGTGGCTCCTGCCATCAATGAATTTGGGATGAGCACCAAAAAACTATCCCATACAGCAAGCCCTAGAGTAATAAAACAGGTTGGTTTTGATTTTGGTCCGACCTTTATACCTGTCCTTAGGTCAACATAATTTGCTCATTTAATACTTGTGGTGCCCGAGAAAGCATCTCAGATATTGTGGCTTCGTTTAACACTCCGTCGTCGCATCAGATTGAGCGATTCACTGGAAATTGGCTTCGCTGAAACCATGGCTTGACTTTGACCTGCCATAGGTCAGCGACCTAACAAAATACAACGATCCGCCATTCAGCTGTCTGTAGGTATGCAAAATTTGGCGCGGCTGCGCCCTGTCATTCGGGAATCATTCTGGAAAAACGTTCGGGGTAGGGGTGGGGTCAATTTGACCCACCCCCCACCCGAGCGCGTATTAACCGGCGCTCCTCAGATTTAAGAGTGATGAAGTGTACAGCGTGTTCATATTAACTTGAATGGTGAAAGGTATTGTGCTCAAATATGATCCGGTTCATCATCGGCCCATTTGGGGGCTGCGAATCCACAAAACCGACTAAATAGCAAACACGATGCTTAATCCAGCCAAAGATCATCACTGCACCGAATTTCCAATCTATGTAAGTATTCTGATGGCCTGCTTCGGGGCCGATGTAGCGGAGCAGACACTCGTCTTCAGACTGGCCGTCGAAGACGTCGGTCCGGTCCTGCAAACAGCAGCCAATCCGGCTTAAGTGCCCGCCACCGCGGCCGGACAGAGCCGCCGCAAATATCTCAGTGTCGGAGCGCATTAGTGTCGCGCGGCACGTGAGAATCGCGGCACAAACACCCGCGGCCGGATTACGAGCGGAGTCCGCGCCGATCGCACGTCAGTGCGGGTCAAACGCAGCGCACTCTTTCGGCCGGGTAGAGGGGAAATTCGAGAGAGAGTTCTGGGTCGTCTTTAGACGATTTGAATTGAGAATGAGCCTCCGGAAATGGTGGTGCAGTGCAGCAGGTGTGTGTCGTGATGCTACGATGCAGGCAATTCATATGAATCATGCCCCGTAAAGGACAGATTCACGACAGCGTGGAATGATCCTGATCAACTACAGGGGCTTGAGTCACGACGTTAACATGCCGCAGCGCTAGGTACGGCCCATCCTGTGCTCTGACGTCACCTGGCCGTCAGCACGGCCGCTGTGACGGGCTGCAGGCCTCGCAGTCAGGGACAAATGCCAATCGCCTAAAGCGGCTTGAACACACCCCATCATGGGTGAGCGGATCAGATGACACGAAGCCTGCCCATCTGTGTCATCGTCACAGGGTTGTCGGGACGGACGGAACGTTACTGTGTATAACCCACGAGTATGTACCTCTTGTCATATGCGATTCACATAATTGTTTGTCAAGCTTGGTTGTAGAACGCATAGTTTTGCCAGGTTAGGATTGCTTACATGTGTGATCGTTATAGATACCTCAAGCTTTTACAGGTATTGCGTTATCATCTGATACACATGGCTTAGACCGTACACTGGGGCTGAGGTAAAATTACTTACCTGTGTAGAAGCGGCAGATACCTTTAGTTTGATGCGTCCTGAACAGATGCGCATAATATATCTAGTGCATTTGCGAGGAACGTCATGGGTACAGATAAGACAGTAGTAATAGCTCTATTCTTCGTAGAAAAAAAGCAGGAAAATGGAAAGATATATCCGCTGATATTTCGTCTACATGCCTTTATCAAAAGTGCATGCTATGTCAATATTATACTGGCATAGCAGCATACTCTGTTTTCTACGAGGGATAGGCCGATGCTGCTGTCTAACCTATTTGAATATACATATGTGAAATAACTGCATTTGTATCCGCTGCACATAGGATCCTTTTTTTGTTTTCAGACTTTACTAAATCCTTCATGAACGAACAGAAAAATGGGCATGCGTTGCGACTGGGTGTAGGCTACTTGATCAGTTCGGCTCACTAGGATGTACACATGCACCATTTCGTTCCTCACAGCTGCGTCTCAAAATGCTTTCCAATTTGGTTTTTGTGATATTTGTTTAAGCGTGCCATTGGATTTATAATGTGACGCTTTTTCTGATTTCTCCTCTGTTAAGGCCCTATCTGCTTTCTAATATGTGTGGCGTTTCTTTCTCCACCCAATGAACGGTTACAACAGTTTCATTGCTATTTTTATCTTGAGTAATTTTAATTCAAGTGCAACTCATTGCTTCACCACAGAAGAGTTCCAAAATGTCGTGAACAATGGCTGCTTACGCTTCAGCTGCCGGACAGAAATGCAATGAAAGCCTTTGTCGCTCTAATACATATTGACTTCTGCACGTTCGGCAACCTTATTAAAAGAAATAAGTCAAATTAATCCTTCAGAGTGACGTTCAGGGAATGATATGCGAATATGAATATTCCAGTCGCAGTGATTTACGGACGGAAAAAATGTTTACCAAAATGTCTTGCGCCGACCACCATCCAGAAACAGGATTAACTCTTGAAAGTCACTGAGATGTCCAATTTCCTCACATACATATATCTCTAGGCTCGAAAATGCACAAAAAACACGCTTTAGCTGCTGACATCTTCATCGAACAGTCATCGTGGACTTTTTACATCCCAATCCTCCGATAGAATGGCGTTCTTTGAAAATGAAGCCCAACAAGATGGCATGAGGAGACCAACATCTTGCGCTGGGGTCATCTCCAGGAGTGTGACCTTTCCATCCTTCTTGCATACGCAGTGCACACAAAAGTAACTCCTGCCCAAACGTGTGACGCAATGCCAACACCCGCATCAGCCGCTGTAGTTGGCGCCCAAAGCCAGCGGACCGCCTTCCTCCGTAGAACTAGTGGCACAACCTTCCGCTCGACCCATTTGTCGACACATCTCGGCGGCGGTGCGCGGCGCGCGCGCGACCCAGAGCCCCGGAGAGCCGCCCATTCCATCGGCACCTCTAACGACAGCAGACGGCGTGTCGGACGGCGGCCGCACTCCATTCGCTGGAAGAGCGGGCTGCAGGCGGCCGGCCGCGGCGCTGTCGCTGGGCCAGCGGTCAGCGGCGCGGGTCAGCGGCGCGGCCGCGGCGCTGCCCGGCGGCCCGATTAGGCCGGAGACGGGTCAGGGCCAAGCAGTCTGCCGTGCTCCGCTGATCAACAGAGACGCGGGAACGCCGCCAATTTTGCAGGCTCCGGCGCCGGCGTCGGCTCGAGTCTGATTCGGCTCGGCACGACGAAGTAACGGCTGGCAATGGGAGCCGGGGTCTTTTCTTGCGCCGGCTGTGGGGAGGGCCGCGCAACACGTGGACGGAATTGGACGTGGAAACGATGGGATGGTTTGGACGAGCTCCTTCGTCGGAATGCTTTAGCGATCGTTTGTACTGCGTGCCTCCTGCTGCCTGCAAACTAGCGGTGTCGGTACAGCTCGCTTCGACAGTCTTTGCTTACTCGCTGATCTATGCTATCTGCTGGGACCAGATATTGACCAGCTTCCGTCAGTCACCTCCAGATACTCTCCATATGCAACTATCAGCCCGGACTTAGAGGCATGTGATAATCACGCAGGTTTCGGTTTGCACAGCGTCAAACGGCGTTGAGTGGCACAACACTGCCACGAAAGAAAAACGACCTATGCCACCACAACGCTGCCACGACTAAAAACGACGCTGCTGGGCTCCGAGTAAACGTCAGATGTGTGTGCTTGCAATAATTGTTCGGCTTGTCGTCAGTGCGTGTAATCGAGCTGATAAACCGAGGCCTGCGAGTGACTCCCGTGCGGTGTGGATGCCGCTGGGGCCTGCGAGTGTTTCCCGTGCGGTGTGGATGCCACTGGGGCCTGCGAGTGACTCCCCTGCGCTGTGGATGCCGCTGTGGCGACAATCAAACTCGGGCCGTTCGATCATAAGACCAATCGAATTCCATCGCCAGCGGTACCGGAGCCGACAGAGCCGGCTCCAGTGTACTCACGTGAGTACACTGGAGCCGGTACCGCCGCCAGCGGTACCGGAGCCGGCAGAGCTGGCTCCAGTGTACTCACTGGCGTCAATCTCAGGCGAGAGTCGGCTTCAGTGTACTCACTGGCGTTGACCTCAGGCGAAAGCCGGCTTCAGTGTACTCAGTGGCGTCGATCTCGGGCGAGAGCCGGCTTCAGTGTACTCACTGGCGTCGATCTCAGACGGTAAGCACTCAAACACGGGGTAATTCCCGGCTGCACAGTGGCTGCTTATTCGCAAAAGTGGTATCATCTTCGATAATCCATACATTTTTGCGTTACCTTTTATTGCAATGCTCTGTCCTGTCTCCTGTGACAGAGGGCTCCAATGGCTGCGAGGTAATGGGGAATGACCCCCAAACGCTTGAAAATAATTGCGTTCCTTCTTGTAAGCGTGGTTTTCTGAGGTTTACTAAAGCACGCGGGATTTCAACCACCTTAAATGTTATATTGGGTGTGTTCATAAATTGACCATGTAAAGGTGCGTACTTGATTCACACTATTCTTTGTACGGTGCATTCACTGCCGTAGACCGAGCCTTGTCAAATCATGGCGCTTGAAGGTCAGATTTTCCCAAAACATGAGCTTCAAATTGTTATGGTCTGAAGCAAAGTTCTGGTGACTTCCGTAAAGTATCGATAGGGCTTGAACAAACATTGGCGACCAATCCCTATCAGAAATGATGCTGCACTTCACTCATGGCTATCAGCATCTGTGGGACTCATGTGCGATTCTCACCTTCGCTGCCCGTGAATGTCTAGGTCAGTATCATGTGCCCCCTTTCACAGGCCATCATTTTCACCCAATCTACGATACCGAAGGGCATCTGGCCCCGAATTGGGAGACTCAGCGACGAGCCCGTCCGCACCCCGTTTTCCGTGAGCGGGAACGGCCGGGTGGGGAGGGGTCCTGTCGGCGGCCACATTCGAATTCCCGTCGGACGGCGCCGCGACTCGGCCGGCACGGCCACCGCCAGAATGACAAGCGGCGCGGTTCGCAGAAGACTCGCGCGGCTGCCGATCGCAGCTGCCGCGCCGCTGCGCGAGGAGTGCCTCGGGAAGACCCCTGCCCGCGTGAGGAGCGGGCTCGGGTAGGCCCCTGCCCGCGTGAGGAGTGGGCTCGGGAAGGTCCCTGCCCCGCATGAAGAGCGGGCTCGGGAAGGCCCCCGCCCCGCGTGAAGAGCGGGCTCGGGAAGGCCCCTGCCCCGCGTGAAGGGCGGGCTTGGGAAGGCCCCTGCCCCGCGTGATAAGCGGGCTCGGGAAGGCCCCTGCCCCGCGTGAAGAGGGCTCGGGAAGGCCCCTGCCCCGCGTGAAGAGCGGGCTTGGGAAGGCCCCTGCCCCGCGTGAGAAGCGGGCTCGGGAAGGCCCCTGCCCCACGTGAAGAGCGGGCTCTGAAAGGCCCCTGCCCCGCGTGAGAAGCGGGCTGGCACGGCTGGCGCTCGGGGCGATCCGTCAGGGACGCTCGGGATCGACGAATGTGGCTTTTGCGGCACGGGCAAAGCTCGGCACCGACGTCCCCTCCACGGCTAATGTGAGGACAGTGACGGTGATATGGCGACAATGACAGCCGTATAGGCCCCGCGCGATGCGGCGGTGTCGCTCCGTTTCATTACGGCTGCTGAGTGATGGTAATCCAAAGATATTTCGCACACTGCCACGATGACACAGTTACAGCCTTAAGATCCATGGCGTGGTCAAGAATTTAGAGGTAAGGGAGCTGAGATTCCAGACGCCGACTCGCATCTATGTCATCGAAAATCATAAAGAGGAAGGAACTATTGATCAAGGCTCCTGACAGGCTTCACTTATTTCATAGCTGCAACATTTTTTATTGATTGGAAACAAATTTTCTATGGAAGTTCCAAAATCTCAGTTGTGTTGCTTTCAAACTGGCTGTGATTGAGATTTCTAAACCCTCAGTGTAATATCTCGATTCCCAGTAACGAAAATGGACCAAAGCAAGATGCGTTTACACAATAATTTGGCCGACGCCATCAGAAACTTAAACCATTAAACCAAAAGGAATCGGTGCCGTCGACCGAGATGTCGACGTCCTCCGACGTCTAAGACCAGTCAGTTTTAAGCAATGCCATTTGGAACTTGAAACGTAAACGCTAGACGTCGGCGAGCCTCTTCTTGTCAAATTAATGAAATATGGATGTTTCAGAGCGCTGCTAAACCTGTTTTGAATGGATGGACAAAGGCGGCCGACTCTATTCGCCCAGTTTCGGTATCATCTACGCATATCCTGACGGCATCCTCAAGTTCACTATCACGTCGCTTGAACCAAGCACGACGCAAAATGTGTCTTGCTGTTACGGACAGGCGGGTTATGATGAGGCTCAAGAAACTCGCATGCGTCCTGATTTATGCAAGTATGCATGTTCTTCGGTACGGGCCGGGATCCGTTGTTGAGCCGGGCCAACAGGACAGCGGAGCGCGCGTGGCATTGGTCACACCTGATATTTCGTATCCACTCCAGAGTAGATTAGGCGGCTGCCAGAGGCAGCCTCCGGCTTTACTGGCCCAGGAATTCTGTAGAAGCGAGCGGCCATCGCTGATTTCTCCAGAAATGATTTTTCGTTTCGGGAGGTTTGTTCGTCGTAAATTCCGCTGCCAGCATGCGAAGGGAACTCCTAGCTGTTTGGTGATGCTGGAGACGACTATGAATCTTTCGCTTCTGATGCGAAAAAAACGGTAAAATATTGGACGCCATCTTGTAACATGATAAGTGGTCCTGCTAGCAGTTGAGCTGTATAGAATGCACTGTAATACAGGATGCAATGGCTTTAGTACGACGAAGGCAGGTTCTGTTTACATAGCAGATATTGTCTTCTCTGTACTTCTGAGTTTCTTGGATGCCTTTCAGCGCCACACTGGCACCCGGCACCAGTTGCGTGAGTTTGTACGTGACCATTGAGCACCAGTTGCTTGAGTTTGTACGTGGCCATTGAGCACCAGTTGCTTGAGTTTGTACGTGGCCATTGAGCACCAGTTGCTTGAGTTTGTACGTGGCCATTGAGCACCAGTTGCTTGAGTTTGTACGTGGCCATTGAGCACCAGCTGCGCGAGTTTGTACGTGGCCATTGAACACCAGCTGCGCGGGTTTGTACGTGGCCATTGAGCACCAGTTGCTTGAGTTTGTACGTGACCATTGAACACCATCTGGGTGAGTTTGTACGTGACCATTGAGGTAGCGTGCATGCCGCTTACTTTACGTTGCCATCCTCGGTTTACAGCTATCAGGCACCAGCCGAATCGCGGTAAGGTATCTATGGAGTTCCACTAATGATGCAATAAGTGAGAACACTTGACTGGAATGAGATGACATCGCAATCAAGTTGAATATCACTATGATCACAGTCTTTGCAATGCATCAGTATGTTCTTTTCGACTATGTGGTCACAAACTTGTTTTCCCAAGAGGTGTCAAGGGCGAGTCCATGGTTCACAACCTGCAACGTAAGTTTTGCATTATGACGTTGTACACGCACGCTGAGTCCGCTTCGGTTGAACCGGCGAGTACAAACCACTACGAACGAAGGCTAGAAAACGTTAAAAACTCAAAGGGATTGGCGATTTCGTGTTGATGCTCGCGGTATACCTGCAGGAGGTTTGCCAAAACCAGGCGTTTCTGATGCGTCTCTTTGTCACCGCATTTGTCACGAACGTTGGTTCAGTCTTTCATACCCGGCGTGAATCCAATGATGTCGCTCGTCTCCTTGAAAGAATAATCACATGTGTTCACATATATGTTAACGTCATATGTCAATACAACATGTTGTTTGAGGACCCTAGTGACAGATTGCACTTTGTGTTTTGTTTTCGCTGATAACTGGATATCGAGCCTGAAATGAACAATGTGGAAGCATGTTAGGTGTGCTATTTCAGCAGTGCTTAAGCATATATGGGTGCTCATATACTAAATCAGTCAGTAAAAATTACGCGAACACCCAGCATGCCTCTAAAAACACTTCAGAACCTTGTTTTAAAAAAGTTTAAACCCACGAAATCTCTTCGATTTAGTTTTAATTGAATTTAGTACTACCTACGTATTTTGATCGCATACATGTCACCGTGTCTGTTCGCCGGTGTCTGTTCGCTGGTGTTTGTTCGCCGGTGTCTCTTTGCCTGGGTGTCGGGTGTCTGTTAGCCGGGTATGTTCGCCGGGTGTCCTGGTTCGCCGGTGTCTGTTCGCCTGGTGTGTCGGGTGCTGTTCGCCGGTGTCTGTCGCTGGTGCTGTTCGCCGGTTGTTGTTCGCCTGGTGTCTGTTCGCCGGTGTCTGTTCGCTGGTGTCTGTTCGCCGGTGTCTGTTCGCTGGTGTCTGTTCGCCGGTGTCTGTTCGCTGGTGCCTGTTCGCCGGTGTCTGTTCGCCGGTGTCTGTTCGCCGGTGTTTGTTCGCCGGTGTCTGTTCGCCGGTGTCTGTTCGCTGGTGCTTGTTCTCCGGTGTCTGTTCGCCGGTGTTTGTTCGCCGGCGTCTGTTCGCTGAAGTTTGTGCGCCGGTGTTGGAGACACGAACATGTGCGCCATCCACGCCAAGCGGGTGACCATCATGCCCAAAGACATCCAGCTGGCGCGTCGCATTCGTGGTGAGCGTGCTTAAGCGCTGAGAGCGAAATCATTAACCCCACGTTTTCCGTTTTCCTCAGCGTCAATAAGTTGCCCGGCTGGTGTCGCCGTCTCCGGACATCGCTCGGAACGGGGCATGGCTGCCCCGCGGCTAGTGAAGAGGTGCTGATAATGCTGGTAACGGGCGCCGGGGCGTCGACGACGTTTCTGCTGCTCTCTTTGGGCCTAGTGTTCGCTGCTTGTGACGAGTTGATCCAGGGCTGGCCGTCACCTGGTGGTATCATTGCGGGTTGCCTAGACTGAGGAAATGGTCTAGCAGCTCATTTCTTGCAAGATATGCACAGGGGTTCCTCATCTCTCATAAATCCATGCAGATTGACTTTTTGGGCAAATGCAGCTGATACTGCATCACCGTGGTTCCCTCCTCTTTTGATGTTCGTTTGTAACACGCGCTCGGGTGAGGGGTCAAATTGACCCCCGAAAGTTTGTCCAAAATGGTTTCCGAACGGCGCGGCGTAGCCGCGCATAATTTTGCATAGCTGTAGACAATTGAATGAAAAATCTTTTGATATCAAAAATTAGATATACCTTGTAAGGTCGCTTACCTATGGCAGGTCCAAGTCAGGCCATGGTTTCAGCGAGGTCAATTTCTAGGGAATCGTTTAATCTGATGCAAGAACGGAGTGTTAGACAACATCATACATCTCTGAGATGCTCTCTTAGATGACACATATATTGAATGAGCAAATTACGCTGACCTAAGGTCAGGTATGAAGCTCAGACCAAGGCCAAAACAAACCTGTTTTGTTACTCTAGGGCTTGCTGCATGGGGTAGTTTGTGGTGCTCATTTCGAGTTAATTGATAGCAGGAACCGCATTATGCATCTCCCGTGGACTTCTTAGAGGTCAGAATAGGTCATTGATCTGAAATGACCCAGGTCAACATATTAAAGGTCAAACAAGGTCACTAATCTTAAATGAGCATGAGACCTTTTGCTTGGAAACAGTTATCTAGGTTCTGGGGTCACTTTGGAGACCAGCCTAGATTTTGACCTTGTTTGACCTTATTTGACCAGAATGTCATGATATAGGAACCTCAAACTTTTACCCAAATGAGTTCACGTACGAGTCAACACACCCTGTAAATTTGGTGTTTTTAGCTCTCTTAGTTCCCCATGCCTCCGGGGGGCGGGGGCAAATTGAACCCCCCCCCCCCCTCCCCGCACACCACAAGGGTATCTAGCCGGCCACCTGGACGCGTGTTAAACGGATTGGCACGCGTTTTCACAGCTTCGGCAGTTATTTTCACGTTCGTATATCGCACCTCTTTGCGTCCCTCTTCCTCATAATGTGGCCATATCGCGTTTGTCGCACTTTCACGTACATCTGATCTTTGTGCTGAAACCACACGCAAATGCGACTTAACTATTCTTACGATATGTTTCTGAGTAAAGTTTGTTTTTTTGCAAGCACTTAAGTCGTTAAATGAGCACTTTACCCTGATCACTCCTCTCTAGCTCTTTGGCTGCCTTGGAATACTCAGACACGCCAGTACTTCTCAATCTGGTGATTTAAATGGATCATCCAGAAAGTACTGGTCCATGATCTTTGTCACGCACACTCGCCTCCAGTACCTGCACATTTTGCAAATAACTAGCATGAATGGGGCATCCTAGCGTGATTTATCTCATCCCTGTTAGACACGTCACCAGCAGCTACCGCTCCTCTTCCCCCTGCACACCGCATCAGACCGTGTCAAACAACTGGCGCTAGAAGCAGGGGGCACGGGGCAACGGCGGCTAGCCGCTGTGCGCTTGACAGCCGACACGTTGTTTGCCGGCGGAGTCTGCATGCTAATGCCCACTGCGTTTTTAATGAGGTCAAGGTAAAAAAGTAAGCACAACTTAAAGATGGTACTGATTTTAAATTCAAAATGGTTGTTTCGTACAAACATGTTTTTAACACGTGTTTTGAAATGAATACGCATGTTTAACACGGTTTTAACCCGCATTTTTTAACACGCACTTTATGTATGCATTTATGTTATTCACCTATGTGAACTGTAGCCCCGCTTAAGGACCTCGGTGTTGGGTCTTGTGTCTGTGATAAACTCTTTCCTACATCATACAATCATTAAAAAATGGCCCCTTCTATAAAACATGAGAAACGACAAAACGTCAAAAAATTCAGGGTAGTTCCAATTACTCGAATATGCTCCGAATCGATCGTGTTCGGAGCTGGAGAAAACCTTATTGACACGATCTCGTCCAAATGCCAGATTACCCAAATGGGGTGTCAGAGTGGCCATTCTCAGTGATTTGTCCGAGTTGGCATGGGATGACCCTGCTGTATGATACTGCGGCAGTCCTCAGCTGAAAGGTTCACTTCTTTCAGCTGATTCGGGCAGCAAATAGCTCAAATTGAGGCAGGAGGCCTACGAAGTGCCAGACAGGTGACTGTCAATCCGTCGCGTTGTCCCAGTGTCGCTATGAGTCCGCCGCCGCCATTGTTCACGACATTCTCCAGCCGGTAGCGTCTGAGACTGCCGAAGGATCGTCCAACTTGGCCTCTGACCGTGACGTGACCTCTGTCGGTCCAATCCGCTGGTCAGAGGCCACGAGCCACTACGGGACTACAGCCATGCCGTCCCCAAGCCGCAGCTGTGGGTGGCAGCAGGCGAGGTTGTCGGCGCTGCAGTAGCCTGGCATGAGCGACGAGGACGCAAAAGCACGCCCGGACGTGGTAAATGCCTTCCTCGGAGCGGACGGCCACGCTCTGCTAGTGGTGATGGATCAACAGAGGGGATGAGTGAACAGATGCGATGTTTACCTCGTGTTCTTACATCCAACACCGCACGGTTAATGGTAAGCATATGTTGGAGATGTGGGCGTTGGTTGGCGCATCTACCATCACTTCTCTGTCCCTGCTGTCATTTCATGAACGCATGTCACATCAGATACCTTATACACCGGCAAGACACCTGTCTGGTATCCTGGACGCGAGGAGACAGAAACTTAAAGGACGATGAGGAGGATCTTAGCTCACTGAATCTTCTGCAATGAAAATCGCAGAAGTGGTGTTAGAGAACGATCATTCAATCATGAATCGCTGTCATCATTTATTGTTTCCCCGTCATCGTGAACATTAATAACTAAAGCCGATTAACACTGGGCATGCATTTAACGCGTGAACCAGTGTCCCCGACAAGCTCGTTAAGTCATGTTCCGCCCGTGCATTGGGAAGAACCCGCTCCGATGTCAATATCCATTGGGAAGGACCCGCTCCGATGCCAAAATTCATTGGCAAGGACCCGCTCCGATGCCAATATCCATTGGGAAGGACCCGCTCCGATGCCAATATTCATTGGCAAGGACCCGCTCCGATGCCAATATCCATTGGGAAGGACCCGCTCCGATGCTAATATCCTAAAGCAGGACAAGCTCGTGTCGGTAAACTCATCCGCCAAGTAGTCGGCGGTTTATTTAGCAGAACAAAACCCACGTGGCCGGCAGACTTGCAAGGTAAGTCTCGCCTCGATAATAAGTATAGTCTAGCTATAAGTCTAGCCTCCGTCCGACCGCCGTAAGTCTTCACTCGGCCGGCCATGTGCGCCATGTAATCGCCGAACGCCGCCTTTCCACCGTATCACCTTTCCTTTCCACCGTTCATGGGCGACTGTGGTTACTAAGCATACGGCGATGTGTCGGCGGCGCAGCCTCCTAACGATGGCCGTGTTCGGGCCTGGTGCAGTCATCAGACTGGGTGACCGCCTCCCTCCTATCCTCCCAACATTTTGGAGCACGGCACCCACCCGTGTGATCTGGTATCCAGCTGACGTGATGACTATTTGATGCAGGCAGCTGGCGGCTGCCAGCGGTCGTATTGACCAGGTGATTTATTCTACCGGAAAGGAACGCCCGACTGCGAAATCATTAGCCACCACCCGGCTCTTTCGCTAAGCTGCCAATTACTATCTGGAACTGGGTCACAGCCGACAGAGAACAAGGGCTAGCCCGACCTCGACAAATTACGAGGGCGTCGTCAGCCGCTGAAGAAACGCGCATGAGGCATCGCTAGCCGCGCAACTCTGGCGTTTTATCGCAAACTTGCCGGGCTTGAGAAGAAACCCATCAGCGGATTTGGGAAGAGGTGATGAATTGACGCGAGCGGCAGCCGACCGCGCCCGAGGGGCGTGCGTGCTCTGGAAACTCCGAAACTTTCCGGCCGAGTGGATGAGCGATGGAGCGGACCACTCGTGTGATTCACCCGCACACGTCACACGTCGCAGGTCGTCCCGCCTCGATCGGGGGCTACATGCGCTCGGCAGTGAATACGTAGGACCGAGCCGTAGCACAGGGCCGCACCAAGCCAAGGATGACAGGGACTCCCATGCCTCAGTACAGCTGCTCCACAGCCTGAGCAGATGACGTCTTGCACTCGGTAGCCGAGCAGGAGCAAGCTGTCCATAGGCATTGGGAGAGCAGCATCTCAGGCCGAGGTACACAGCACCCATAAACATCGATACGCAAACACCAAGGTCAGCGAGCACCTAAGTCCAGGCGCAAGATCGTTTCGAGCCAGTTGCATCGGCATATGCTATCCAGACAAAGACGTCACTGGCCCACGCAAAGCAGTGCTCCCGGTTCTAAGGCTAGGCTGATGAGTGCCGCTTCCGAACCAAAATGGAGGCTGCCACAGGGCTTGGTAAAGACCCGCCACAAACACAACCAAAACCAAAGAGTAAATAGAAGACCAAATGTGTACCCTAAGCCCATGCCGGTTTAACCGGGGGATTAAGTTGCCTAAGCCCACAGGGCAGATTCTGGCTCGGATCTTGGTCTCAAGTAAAGGGGCTCACCAAAGACATAGACGCGCGCCGCCAATCGAAGGTAGAGGAAAACCAACAAAGGAAGGCTGACGGTTAGGGCTATAGAAACACGCATGAGGTCTAAACACGTAGCCCAGGGACACACACAAATATAGGGGGGGGGGGGGGGGGACACTCTAATGCCTACATATGCAAAGAACACCCGCAGGGTAGATAAGGGACCGACTAGGCGAAACTTGTCTTATCTTTATCGAAACTATTGCTTGTCTTATCAGCATTAGCATATCCCTCATAAACGAAATGGAGGTCGGGTAAAGTGAGCTACGCACATTGATGGGGGTAAGGCGCTGCAAATATGTCGTGCTGCATGCAGGTTAGTTCGGTCGTTTCTTCCTCTTTCAAATTCAGTCATGGATCTGAGAGCAGGATGGCCTTAAAATGATTTGCAAATCCGTACCTTCATCCAAGAAATGAATTGTTCCGCGCGATGTCGCTAATACCTTGCCTATAGAAATGATACGAATAGGTCGCCTTGTTGCCCTTTCTGGCTCCTGAAGCCTGCCTGTGCCGTCACTTCTGGCTCCTGAAGCCGGCCTGTGCCGTCGCTTCTGGCTCCTGAAGCCTGCCTGTGCCGTCGCTTCTGGCTCCTGAAGCCTGCCTGTGCCGTCGCCCGATGGCATACTAATTGTTTTGATTTTACGGTTGGTGTTCAGGTAACACAACTAAGCATTTTTTGACATACATGAAAACCTACACTATCACAGTGAGCATATTGAACACCGTGAGTGGTTCGTGGACAAGAAGGCCTTCATTTGCGATTCAGAAGGCGAAGCAGACGTTTCGGCTACTTTTAGAACATTGCTGCTACTTCACGGTGCCGTTGGAGACGGCAAGACCTAAAACGACCCGGCACTACTTAACAGCATTTCATTTCGCACAAAAACGTGACTTTTCACACTGACTGAAGCATGCTCAGTTCAGTTTCAGGCGCGAAATAAATTCTTCTAAAAGTGTTATCAGTCCAACGTAGCGATGGTGGGTGTGCTGCAAGGGCGGATCCCGATCCCGGATTGGGGGGGGGGGGGGCACCGGCATGGGACCGAAAGACAAAAGTGTATATCATTTTCAAAGACTGGTGGTCGGATTCAACCTTCTTTTATCTCAAGGAGTGCTTAAGAACCATCATCCCACAGTAAAGCTGCTTAAATGTTCAAGTCCAGAAAGGTGTAATTTTCGGCCCGCCTTTGGTAATCTTTGGGGCTACGTCTGGTTGCCCCTCACCCTTCTCCCCCTCGAGTCCGCCCTTCTTTCACACTGCGAATATGATACTGGATTGTGTATCTATCAATAAATAAATCTGTGCGCCTAGAGGGTGACCCGTCGGCTACTCCAGCACCGTTGCTACTGTCAGGTCAAGCTGAAAGTTGGGATTGACGGCTGTCGTTTGCCCCCATAATAATCAGCAAAGCTTCACGCAGGATTCTGGATGGGTCAACACAAACCCATAAGAAGATCTGTAGTGCTCCGCTCGGCGCACCGCTGGGTGTGGGCCTGCATGCGCTAGTCAGACCATTCACCCCGACGCCGGTCCCGGAGAACGCTGTTTAGGTATGCAAACAAACTGTCAGCCGGCGCGTCCGAACTTCTCCGCGAAGTGTTCAGCATTCTCCGACCTCCTCTCGCAGTCTCTTGTTTCTTGTTTTTCATCTTGCCGGCGCTATTTCTCTGAGAAAACAGCCGCGTCTATCTGCACGAGCAGTGAGATCTGATAAACGCCGCTGGTCTCGCGGCCGGGCGCCACCAGCCGGACGCGGCTAGCCTCCGTCCGACCGCCGTAAAAGCCGCCCTCCGACGCCACCGACCATCCGTCTCAGTCCGATTATGCCGCGGCCGACAGTTCTGGCGCGACTAAGACGAATCTGGCGCGAGCAGGTCAGCCGGCGGCCAAGAGCGGCGCGCCATGCCGGGCACCTCTGATTCAGCGGAAACGGCGGTGGGCCGGCGGCGGCGGCGGCGGTGGCCGGATGGTTAGCCGGCCGGAAATACAGCGGACAGTGGCGGCCGACCCGTCCCCAGGCTAGCATCCCGGTGCCGGTCGGCCACCGCACGAATCAAAGACAACTTTGTGGCGGCCAGCCGGATACTTATTGTTTGGGCGTCGCCGAGCCTGGACGGTTGAGGCGGCAAGATGTGAGGTGAAAAGTTTCGAACGGGCGAAAGCGAGACGAGGAAACAGGGACCCGGCGCCGGCTCACGTGGAATAGATTTTCGGAAGCCAGACGACTGCTGCACACTACTGCTGAACCCAGTACTCGCTGGTGTAGTGAAGCTGGCGAAGTTTCACCAGCATACCGGTATGTTGCGCAACCACTTTTATTTACTTAAAACACAGTTCCAAGATTTCATATCACAGCCATTGGGGAGCCTGGCCCCGTGGAACACCTCAACAACAAGTAAATATAGCGAGGATGATTTGGGCCAATCCGCTGGATCTACGGGCACCGGGACGAAACAGTGGAGGACGTTGGAGACCACTTCGAAAGCGCGGCAGCGGCCCTCTGCAAAGAAGGGATTACGGGGGGAAGTGTGCTGGAGTCGGGGGGAGACGGATGTCGGCGGCCGAGGAGGAGGAAGAGGGGAAGAGAGGAGAGGAGAGAAGAGATAGAGAGAGGAGAGAGAGAGAGAGAGGAGAGAGAGAGAGAGAGAGAGAGAAGGGGGAGAGATAGAGAGAGAAGAGAGAGAGAGAAGAGAAGAGAGAGAGAGAGAAGAGAGAGAGAGAGAGAGAGAGAGAGAGAGAGAGAGAAGAAGAGAGAGAGAGAAAGAAGAGAGAGAGAGAAGAGAGAGAGAGAGAGAGATAGAGAGAGAGAGAGAGAGAGAAGAAGAGAGAGAGAGAGAGAGAGAGAGAGAGAGAGATGAGAGAGAGAGAGAGAGATAGAGAGAGAGAGAGAGAGAGAGAGAGAGAGAGAGAGAGAGAGCGAGAAAGAGAGAGAAAGAGGGAGAGTATAGGAGAGAGGATAGGGATAGAAAGAGGGATAGGGATAGAAAGAGGGATAGGGGA
>NW_023596461.1:37130245-37299602 GCF_011947565.3 Pollicipes pollicipes | reverse complement strand
ATATCATTTCAAAGACTGGTGGTCGGATTCAACCTTCTTTTATCTCAAGGGAGTGCTTAAGAACCATCATCCCACAGTAAAGCTGCTTAAAAATGTTCAAAGTCCAGAAAGGTGTAATTTTCGGCCCGCCTTTGGTAATCTTTGGGGCTACGTCTGGTTGCCCCCTCACCCTTCTCCCCCTCGAGTCCGCCCTTCTTATTCACACTGCGAATATGATACTGGATTGTGTATCTAATTCAGAAATAAATCTGTGCGCCTAGAGGGTGACCCGTCGGCTACTCCAGCCCACCGTTGCTACTGTCAGGTCAAGCTGAAAGTTGGGATTGACGCTGTCGTTTGCCCCATAATAAATCAGCAAAGCTTCACGCAGGATTCTGGATGGGTCAACACAAACCCATAAGAAAGATCTGTAGTGCTCCCTCGCGCACCGCTGGGTGTGGGCCTGCATGCGCTAGTCAAGACCAGTCACCACCCGACGCCGGTCCCGGAGAACGCTGTTTAGGTATGCAAACAAACTGTCAGCCGGCGCGTCGACCGAACTTCTCCGCGAAGTGTTCAGCATTCTCCGACCCTCCTCTCGCAGTCTCTTGTTTTCTTGTTTTTCATCTTGCCGGCGCTATTTCTCTGAGAACAGCCCGCGTCTATCTGCACGAGCAGTGAGATCTGATAAACGCCGCTGGTCTCGCGGCCGGGCGCCACCAGCCGGAACGCGGCTAGCCTCCGTCCGACCGCCGTAAAAGCCGCCCTCCGCGACGCCACCGACCATCCGTCTCAGTCCGATTATGCCGCGGCCGACAGTTCTGGGCGCGACTAAGACGAATCTGGCGCGAGCAGGTCAGCCGGCGGCCAAGAGCGGCGCGCCATGCCGGGCACCTCTGATTCCAGCGGAAACGGGCGGTGGGCCGGCGGCGGCGGCTGGCGGTGGCCGGATGGTTGGCCGCCGGAAATACAGCGGACAGCGGGCGGCCGACCCCTCCCCAGGCTAGCATCCGGTGCCGGTCGGCCGCCGCAACGAATCAAAGACAACTTTGTGGCGGCCAGCCGGATACTTATTGTTGGGGCGTCGCCGAGCCTGGACGGTTGAAGGCGGCAAGATGTGAGGTGAAAAGTTTCGAACGGGCGAAAGCGAGACGAGGAAACAGGGACCCGGCGCCGGCTCACGTGGAATAGATTTTCGGAAGCCAGACGACTGCTGCACACTACTGCTGAACCCAGTATCGCTGGTGTAAGTGAAGCCTTGGCGAAGTGTCATCACCACACCAGCATACCGGTAATGTTGCGCACAAAAACCACTTTATTTACCTTAAAAAAACAACAGTTCAAGATTCATATCACAGCCATTGGGGAGCCCTGGCCCCGTGGAACACCTCACAAAAACAAGTAAATATAGGGGGCGAGGATGAATTGGGCCAATCCGCTGGATCTACGGGCAACCGGGACGAAACAGTGGAGGACGTTGGAGACCACTTCGAAAAGCGCGGCAGCGGCCCTCTGCAAAGAAGGGATTACGGGGGTGAGTGTGCCTGGAGGTCGGGGGGAGGGGGACGGTTGCGGCGGCGAGGAGGAGGGAGAGAGGGAAGAGACGAGAGAGAGAGAGAGAGAGAGAAGAAGAGAGAGAGGAGAGAGAGAGAGAGAGAGAGAGAGAGAGAGAGATAGAGAGAGAGAGAGAGAGAGAGAGAGAGAGAGAGAGAGAGAGAGAGAGAGAGAGAGAGAGAGAGAGAGAGAGAGAGAGAGAGAGAGAGAGAGAGAGAGAGAGAGGGAGAGAGAGAGAGAGACGAGAGGATAGAGAGAGAGAGAGAGGGAGAGAGGAGAGAGAGAGAGAGAGAGAGAGAGAGAGAGAAGAGAGAGGAGAGAGAGAGAGAGAAGAGAGAGGATAGGGATAGAAAGAGGGATAGGGATAGAAAGAGGGATAGGGATAGAAGGATAGGGATAGGGATAGGGACAGGGAAAGGGGGAAGAAGAGGGGGAGGGAGGGAGGGAGGGAGGGAGGGAGGGAGGGAGAGAGTAACAGAAAATGGATGAGATTATAAACGTGTTGGCAAGATGCAGGAATGGGAAGAGAAGGACAGGCAATAGGAGAGAGTGAAAACATGAAAATCGTGAGAGTTACACCACATGAAACTCCAGACTCCAGAACCTCGCTCAGTGGAGTTTCTGGAGTTGATGTGAAGCGTCAGACATGAGACCATTCACATTTCACAAGCTGACCCGCGTCAGTCGCACGAGCAAAGTCAACAGGACACAGACGGCCAACCGCACCCCCGGCCAATGAGATGGGGCAGAGATCGGTCCTGCCGTAGCGAGAACACTACGGCCTACTTACAGCGACGGCCACAGCTGCGGCCTCACGAAACACTGAGTCTGCGGGCGGGATCAGCGCCGAAACATGTCAAGCCTCCGAACAGGGTTTAGAAAACGAAGCTTGTCCACACCATGCGCTGCGCCAGCTCTGGGACTTCCGTCGCGCGACAGCTAAGCGCTCTCCCCGCTGCAAGATGGATCGTACTGCCGCCGACGCCACCGGTACCCCGGTGCCCCGGCGCACTCATCGAAATTTGCACTACGCCCCGGCGCGGCCCCGCCGCCGCCGCCGCCGCCGCCGCCGCTACACTCGCAGCTCGTCCATGGTCGCCGGCGGCGGGCGACGCGGCGCTGCCGGTCCGCCGTGGTGCAGCAGCAGCGGCTGTGACTCCGACGACGGCAGTGTGAGCGTACTGCCACGCGGCGGCGGCGGCGGCTTCGGCACCGTGAAGTTCAGGTCCCCGTTTGGCGGCGCCGCTGGCAGCGCGGTCTGGCGCGGCGCGCCGCCGCTGCCGCCCCCGCCACCACCGCCGTGACCGCCGCCGCCCTTGCACGCCACGCAGTCACTGGCGCCGGACTTGCGGCGTGTGAGTGAAGCACCTCCCGGCTGGCCTAAGTCCAGACTCACGGTGCTCGGCTGCGCGCTGCCCTGGAAGCGCTTGCGCGACTCCTCGAACTTCTTGCGCTGGTAGTACATGCCGGCGAAGATGAGCAGGTTGAGCACAAGCAGCGAGCAGCCAATGGTGACGGTGACACTGAGCACGGTCGAGTAGGTCCAGCCGTCGGCCGGCGCGGCGCCGCCGTGGCCATGGCTTCGCGAGATCGTGTGCAGGCTCTGCGTCGTCACCGGCGCCGGTGACGTCGGTGCCGACGTGCTGCTCGTCGTCGACGCCGGCGGCGTCGGCGGCGGCTCGGTCGGCTCTGGCGTGGTGACGACGCGCACGCGCGGGCTCTTGGAGCAGGAGGGCCTCACCGGGCCGCTGTAGAGGTCCTCCGGCGAGGCCGTGTCCTCAAACTGCAACTCGGGCCGGCGGGAGCGGCGCCCGGCCTCGTGCAGCTGCGGCACCAGCTCATTCCAGAACGCCACCTGGCGAGCCCGGTAGTGACTGCGCATGCGTAACTTCTGACCTGCAACGGAGAGTGAAGGTCAACGCCGCCTCAGGCTCGCGGTCGAAAGGCACGCGTTAGGCGCACGGGCTCGTCTCCGAAACGCGGGCATGTGCCGCTAATTGGCAGGCTCGCCGACAGCGCCAACTGACCTCTAGCATTGACGCGTCGGTGGCCAGTGGGCCCGAGCGGCTGCCCTTTGCCCGCCGCCGGACTTCTGCGCCATCAGCCTAAGCCCACGCGGGTCCGTGGCAGGCGTCAAATCGCATGGCCAACAGGCGCGATATTGATCAGACGCTGCTGATTAGCTGTCGGCACGCCGGCACCGGCGGTGGAATCTGAGCGCGCTCATTACCATATTTAATTAGAGCAGTCGTATTTGGCGACGCTGGGCGGCAGAGCGTGCGCTGTGCGTAATCGCGGAATACCAGCGCCAAGCGACGCTCACCCTGCCAGCGTTTGCTGGCTGTAATTACGTCGTCTAATGGAGACATTAGCATCGATTGGCGCCTTCTCCGGCTGGTTCGGCCGCTGTGAGGGCGGAGACGGACAGCTGCGGCGGAAGGGCCGGCGCGATGAGCTGCCTCGCATTGCCAACACGGGGCGGAACGGAGGAAAGCTTATCGGGGGGAAGGCGCCGGCCGGCCGGGTCCTCGCCGTGGGTGTGTGGGGGTGGGGGGGGCGCACACACACACATCCCGGCCAGAGTGGGGGCAAACACCCTCTGAAGTCACCCTCTGACCCTGAAGTAGGACGAGGTGTGCCAGCTCCGCCCGCTGGCGGGAGGGGCGGGGGGGGGGGGGGGCGGGCGGCAGGTGGGCCAGGCGGATGTATCGCCGGCATGCTCTACCACTTCACAAAACCAGGCCAACGCTCACTGCATAGTGGCTGGTCTTAAGCCGGATCGACGGCGGAGCCGCGGGCTTTCCGGGAAAGTTGCCTGGGTAACTTGGAAGCGTGGGAACGGTTGATTTAGTTCTGCTTCTGCAATTACGCGAGTGGTTAGTTTGTTTGTATACGGCCCTGTCGAAAAGCGGTTTGTCTGCAGTTGGTCCATTGTCGCACCCGGCAGGGGGCGATATCGCGAGCGCTGTGGGCGACTTGTTCGAACTGGAAGCTATGTAGGCTGCTGTTCGGGGCCGCCTCCGACCTCAACTCAAGTCAGACACTTAGGCACTCTTTCAGAATAGGCTGGTGTCGGTGACAAGCCGAAACTTGTAGCTAAGTGGTGTGTCGCCGGCACCCAATGGGTGCGACGGATCTATATTAGATTTTGTTTCAGCTATCGGCCAGTGAAGTTTGTGCCGTGTTTAACAGCCGAAGGGAGGTGCGAATGCGAATGGGATCGCATAACAGCGAATGGAGGTGACAATGGCAAGCAAGTTAACAGTCCTGACGCTTTTTGTTTTTCTCTCCTGTCGGTTGCCTGTTTTGTTGCCCTGGTCCATCGTCTTCGTTTCGTTGCCTTCGTATCGTTGTCTCCATTTGCTGAAACGAGCTAGCGTTTCAACTCGATGATGCCCATCATTAATAACATTTTGCTAAGTTAGAGCACTTGCAGGATATTCAGAACGGCATAACCAGAATGTCATTCAGTCGGACACTGAGGCTTCTGGCCTGCGGGTCAAAAGCGTTTTTGAAATATAGGTCACAATCTGCAAAAAAATAGACATAGGCGAAGGTAGGGTCCCGCAAGGCATGCAAGGGCAAAAGCATGAGATCGGCAGGACAAAACCACGCGGTGTGCCACGGTCTGGCAGCCATTACCAGAGGTAATTTCAATCTTTGTTGCGCTGACGACTGACATTCGTAGACGGAGGCAGAACAATGTGCAGCATTTACTACGATTCCGCAAGTCGCTGCCATCATTGCTGATCCCTAATCCAGCTGCGAAGCATACTAAAGCTGCTTTGAGCTAATAATCAGATTGATCTTGAACGCACGGTAATACCCAGGTGGCCCTTGGCTCTGCGCATCTCAGTTCTCATGATACCTCACTAAATATCTATTGGATATGCATGTACTGTCTTCGAATGTCTTCACTGAAATGTCTATAGTGAATTTGCCGTTATGCTTGGTATCTTTAATGACATACGGTGACCGGAGTTGCTACAAGTTTCGCATCTTTGCTTTGGAAAATCAAGACGCCAAAACTGCTATGAACAGCGGCATCCCAGAGGAGTTATCAATGACGTTTAACACAGAGCACTCAACAACTGGGAAAAGCATTCGTTAGGAACATAGCGCAGTACTAATAGTCGATCTGCATTTTTAAACAACTTTCAGCAGACTTCTCTCGGAAAAACAGCGATCCGACGGCAGCCGTGGAATTAGCTAACTGAAGATGATTCAGGTCACACGCTCATTCGACCGCAAGCCAGTAGTTTAAACTATTGCTAATTACAATACTCTAGGAGTCCTTACCTTCGTTTCGAAAAGCAATAACTAAGACAGACTTTCAGAAAATGTGCTCAAACTTAGTTTAAATCATTGCGTTTTTAGTTGTTTTTTTGGATCAAGGAGAGAAATCCATCCGCTCGTGTAAACTAAAAAGCTAGTGCATTTAAGGAGTAGAGTTGTACTCATATTCCAACGAAGTAAAGCCAAAGCTAAGCTTACTGTGCGTGCGGAACAAACCGAACTGTATGCATAAGCAGTATGCATAGAAAAACGTCATTAATCGTACCGTGTGATCCAATGTCTCGTGAAACGGAAACATTCTGAGAACGAACACCTAAACTGGCTCGCTTTCCTCATATCCCAGCTGCAGGCTTCAGTCGTTTGTCAGCCTAATCGCATCGGCTGCATTCAGTGTCGGTGATTCGGATAATTCTGAATTAAGTGACGTCACAGCCTCTGAGACGCAGTCATATGACGAGGACTCAATCCGCACCAGCCAGGAACGCCACACGAGACGAGAATCGAGAATCTTGTATCTTGAAATGCATGCAGTCGACAATGACGCCACGTTATCGCTTCACCAGTTTTCAAGGCGCTCATAGCAATAAATTCTGCGCAAAGCCGACAGGCGGCGGACGAACGCCTACGGCTCGCTGGTCGAAACCGTCTGCGGCAAACCAAAACGGTGCAGTGCACGCAGAGTGTGCGTGAAATGAACGGCATTTACCGTTGCTTTTGCAAGGCGTGAAAACGGCGCGTGCGATGCGCATTTCAAGCGAAGAGGCTGTCTCAACACTCGTAACACCTGAAAAACAAAATCTACTCATGGATAAAACAGTAGCATAAGCGTTATTCACCGGGAAAACCAGGAGAATAGAGACATAGTTATGTTGATATTTCGGCAGCATGCTTTTCTGGACACAATAGCAGAAGTGAATACACTTCCGCCATTGTTTCGAGAAAGGCATGTTGCCGAAATATCAACACAACTATATCCCTACTCCCTGTTTTTTCCGACGAATACGGCTATTACTACTGTCTTATCTATGCGACTAATGCTCCTCGCTAATGCACTGAACAACATACAAATATTTTGGTCATATCCCATGAGATACCTCAGTAATTTTGCCCGTCTGCATCATATCGCCGTTTTTGGTTGTTATTTGAAATTCTGACGTCATCAATGCACGGTGAGCTGACTGAGCTCTGAAAATAAACTGGGCCGGGCAGTCATGGTTTATTTTTCCACCCTCATTTTGTTTGCAAGTGACATGCAACTTGGTTAATTATGGACGATGGATGTATTTGCGAACTCACCAGTTGTGAAATTAAACACACCAAGGCTCGATTTGACTGGGCGGTTTAGAACACAAGCGCATTTTTCCAACCCAGAAAGCATCACCATGCCTTTTTAATTGGTGCGCTTTGCTGTGTGGGTCCTCAGCCAAGCGCTCGCAAGCCCAAGCGAAATTCGGCCATCACCAAATGTGCCTTATCCGCGGCACGCCGCCCGACCACTCGACAGGGACGTGCTCACAGAACGTACTTACAGAACGTATTCACACGACGTACTCACAGAACGTACTCACAGAACGTACTCACAGCACGTCACTGCTCGGACTGCGAGCAACCGTGCCCGAACGACTGTGGACTGCAGCGTGCGCTGCATCATGCACAACGGGCTGCCACCGACACGAGGCTCCATAGCGGGGGAACGCCGAGCGAGGCGAGCCGCCAATGCCAAACAATCAGCACCCGGATGGGAGGCAAACGTTTCTTTGGCTTCAAGTGGACGTGACCTTTAACATGCTGATGCGATATATTTCAGGCAAAGTAGACACTTCGAGCAACTGTGGAACGTAATGGTATGCAGTTACGATGCGCTGTGTCGACAGCGATGGTTCAGTTCGGGACGTTAGTGTTTAGCACGACCAAAGGGCAGGAGGCAGTTCAGTGGACGTTTGAAATCCGATCACCACGCCCGTGCGCCTGCATGACTACGCCAGAACTATTTGTGAATTGGACAGTCTGAACACGTGATATCTGCAGTGTCAAAAGCATCTACGCCATTCATATGTCTAAATGGGGAAGGTGTACCAAGTGACATCAATCTGAGAGCTCAGGAGAACTCCTTTGGCTACTGACAAACGATAAATCAAGCTGTGCCGTTGCTGTTATGAGTGAGCAGTTTAGCTCTCAGCTGAACATTGTATTTACCTACTGCGAAACAGGGCGTATCGCAAGCGCCAGTAAGTTGTGGGTGGCTATGATGCAGGCGTACGGGACATACCAAACCTGGGCACGCTCTAAAGCTGGTTTAACAGCCTGCATTTTGTGGCTCGGAGACCTGCACATCACCGGGACGGGATGCCCGGACTGTGAGGGCCTATGCCCTAGAACTGCCGACTTTGGGTGTAAAGCAACACCCTATGAGAAGGATTTCTTCACTCCTTTTCCCCATATTTTGTGTGAATTTTCACTCCTGCCTGACAATGTCTAATGGCACATGCCAAACCCATATTTCCCTTTCTGAGGTTTTCAGATGTCATCCAAAACCGAGCTCACTTGAAACCACCAAGCATAAACGAGGCTCCGCAGAACCTGGACACCTATGGCTATGTCCTGCCTCACCTACATCCGAATCATGTCCATGTATGCACAGAGCAAGGGCGCCCGGTACCTCCAAGCCCAAGAACCCCAGCGACCCCAGCCGCCTGCACGCATCAAGTTTGGTTTGTTACAAAATGCATCACAATCTGCAGCTGTGCGCCAACTGCAAGGTTTTCACGCATCCACTATTTTTTTGGTCTCACCACCACGCAACGAAAGCAGAGCCTGGTGCAAACACCAGCCAGGCCTGGTAGATAATTTTACTCCACGTATTTGTTGTTTTCCGAGGAAAGTTGACCACTAAATGGCATCACTCCCGAAATGCATGAGTGAAAAGTTCAAGAAATGTCTTCCAATTTATACTTACAAGATGAATATCACCGTTTGAGCACTTACATCAACAGATTTTAAGTCAAATCAGCTGATTACCAAAATTTTCGAGAAAAGCACCAGTCTTTATATCTATTTAGCTACTTTTGTTTTTCTTGGTATCATACCATTGTGATACCATTTCATTCTTCCTTCCTTTTCAATTGTCTTTAGAGGTACCATCTGCCGCTTAAAATTTTGACCAATTTATCTGCAAGATGCTCCAGCTGCAAACCTGTACGTATTTCATACATAAATTGGATTAATTCGCCAGCCGCCCAAACATGTTTGATATGCACCCGAGCGCGAACAATTCACAGGGAATGAAGGAGACAATTTGAAGCACGGAACTTATTTTTGCCGCCATTTGCGCCCTCTTAAACCTTCAGGTAACCGTTTTCTTGGTTCATAGCGGTGCTCAATAATGATAAATCCAAGCATTTTGAGTGTCTGACTCACCAGGCTACCTGGCAAGGCTATTAAGGCAAGGTAAGGCTGCCATATAGAGCCTTGGGACAGACCTGACGCAGCTTAAACAGAAGTGTTTGATGGCGAACTTCTTGTTTCGCATTTTAATCTCTAAGTTTGGTGGGCGTGATTCAAATTTATGTTCGGGGGGCGAGTCGGATGACTCTGTCTGCCAGCAGACCATGCAAAAGGTGCTGAATTTTTATTTTTGGAGGAACAGGAAGAAGCCGGTAAGTCTCCTGTGGACCAAGCAATTGCTTACCTTGCCTGCTTTCAACGCATGATTGATAACCAAACTTAGCCATTTTCTGTTTTAATGCATCGATTTTTGCCATAAGACAACTTATGTTGCCACAAGCTTATTTTGTTCCATATTCTTGGTTATTTGCCCTAAATTTCTTAAAGTGTTCTCTCGTGGCTGCTTTAATCAGATGTTTTCTATAGTTGTCATGGTTTGCTGACCAGAATATGACTGAACTGTATATATGCACTATCTTTTTAACACAGGGATACTCTAAGCTGCATATAAATTATAGCATGAGTTAAATATTGATATGTAGCAAATAGGCAGACCACCCCATTTAAAATGTAAAGCCAATATTTCAAACTTTGTCATGAAATATGAATAAACAAGCCCAAATGGATGCATTTGCTGCAGCTGAAAAGGCAAGCAGCAATAATGGCATGGTCATCTAAAAGTTATGTTATTTTTGGAGAAGAGAGATTGTAATGTGGAGCATGCCCATTATTGCTTTTGACATAGGTTAACCATGACAATCAAAATAAGTTGTTCAAAGCGATTTAAAGTGTTTTGATTTGTGTGTTGTCAACTTTGTCTGATGTCAACAAGCATACACAAATGAACTGAATAAAAATGCAAGTTGAAACCAGCCAAAAACTAGCCTTCATATCATGTTCTTATCACAAGTGCTGCTGTCAACAGATAGGTGGGTTAAGATGATGCTGATCATATGGGCTATCCTAAGTTGGGTTAAGTTGTTCAAGTGGATGGCAAGTGGCAATAAGAATTGTGCAAAAATCAGCAACTCACAACTGCTGCTGTGATACAAACAGGTTATACAGGATGAGATGATGTAAGGCCTCTTTAGGTTAGGCATAGGCTACCATCATGGAAATGAGCATTGGTATTCCGAAAGAAACAGTGACAAATGTTTGTTTTCTCTGAACCCATCTTAACAGAAGCCAGTCTATTGTGTTTGGCTTGGTGATGGGCTGATGTGTAGGAGTCCAATGTTTTTTTTAGTGTTTTATGCTTGTTGAACCTCTGTTGTTATTTTGTTATTGAATTTCTTTGCTTTGTTTTGTTTTAAAAGTGCTGTGGAAGGGAATTGAAAAGTGCAGCATCAAATTATTGGTGTTAATAATTCGTTATGCTCGTACTACTATCTTGAAATTACTATGTTTTAACGCGCGCCCGGTTGGCCGGCTAGATATCCTCCGCTCGGGTGGGGGGGGGGGGGGCAATTTGCTCCCCCCCCACCTGAGATCCCGGGAACTAAGAAAGCTAGATACACCAGGGTGTCTTTAACTACACGTGAACTCACTTAGGTTAGGGTTTCAGCTTCCTAGGTTATAACCTTCGAGTCGAACAAGGTGAAACAAGGTCAAATTACAGGTGGGTCTCCAAAGCGCCCCCAGAACCTAGGCAACTGTTTCTAAGCAAAAGGTCAAAAGCCCATTTGAGGTCATTGACCTTGTTTGACCCTTTGAAGGTCATGGTGACCAAAATGATACAAGACTGCATGCTCTGCGTTTTGCATTTGAATAAGCGACCAAGATTGCACTAGGCAGTATGATCCTAAGACAAAACGTTCGACCCGCATCATCTTAGGTCAATGGCCTGTTCTGACCTCTAAAAAGTCAATTGAAGATGCATAATGCGGTTCCTGCTGTCAAAAAATTCGAAATGAGCACCAGAAAGTATTCTATACAGGCAAACCCTACAGTGATAATCAGGTTGGTTTTGACCTTGGTCTGACCATCATACCTGACCTTAGGTCAACGTAATTTGCTCATTCAATAATTGTGGTGCCTAGGAAAGCATCTCAGAGATGTATGTCTTCGTCAAACGCTCCGTTGTTGTGTCAGATTGAACGATTCCCTAGAAATTGCCTTCGCCGAAACCATGGGCTGACTTTGACCTGTCATAGGTCAGCGACCTTACAAGGTAGGTCTAAAATTGGTATGTCAAACGATCCGCTATGCAATTTGCTACAGCTATGCAAAATTTGGCGCAACTACGCCGCGCCGTTCAGAAACCATTCGGGAAATGTCCTCGGGGGAGGGTCAATTTGCCCCCTACCCCCAACCGAGCGCGCGTTAATGTATTCTGTTTCACTTTAATGGCCTAAGATGTTAATAAACGGAATCGTTTTGTCAGGTTCCTCACACTACGTCCATGCCAACTTGAAATAGATGTCTTTGTTTGCTGAAGCATCAGTCACGAGCTCATGAGCTCCATCTTTTATGAATTGATTTTTTCACTCCCGCACGGTCTTTTTGCGATGGAATTTTTCACTCCCACCGTAGTTCAAAAGCGATTCTGGCTCACTGATGGGGGCCAAATTACCTGGGCCTTGCTTGTCACATCAGAACCAGGAGGGAAGCACTTGGCGTACTTCACGTTCCTGCCGAATCGTGCAATCAAACAGTTCGCCCAAATGCTGCACACAATGTTAATGCGGTTGCGAGGTCACAGCTCTGAGCTTCCATGCTCAGAATTGGTCAATAATGCCAACCTTGGTTTGTTTGAGGATGTTTCGCCACCCTCAGGCATAGTCGGGGTAATTTTTTTATATCCCATCTGTACTCCAGCAAAGTGAGCCTCTATGAGCTTGATGAGAATCTGGACGATGTGTACAGCAACCAACTCACGGTCCTCCGTTGCCTCTGTCCAAAACTGTACCTGACATCGCGGAGGTACTGAACAGGCGAGACGTCATGAAGAAGTAAGACAATTATATCATCCAAGATGGTTTAGTGCCTGCGCTATGTAAGGCATAAGTGCTCAATTGAATTAAAATGACCTTGCAAACACTATAAATGTTTAAGGAGTATTTTAAGATGTATTTTGAGCGAATTCTTGCTTACAAGTTTACCCACAGCGTTAAAATGACAAAATATGGAGGACACCAGGGTCACACCGAGCTTGTTTCGTGTCCATCCTATATTTTTACCTCCTGACGCTGTGAGCAAGGTGACCGAAAATTCAGCTCAACGTGCATCTTAATATCTACTAAAACCATGTAGAAGCTGTATGGTTGTTTTAATTTGATTGGAAACTCCAAGTTATTCAGCTTTGAAGGGGAAGCCAATAAAATTATGGGACAAATGACGTATTCTAACAGCATTTCATCAAACACTTGACCACACAGCTCTGTGCATGAGCAGCCAGCCGTATCACTCGTCAGGCGTCATCGGCTGATGAGCAGCCGTACCGCTAGGCAAAAGACGGCGTCGCCTGATGAGCGGCCGTACCACTAGGCAGAAGATGGCGTCGGCTGATGAGCAGCCGTGCCACTATGCAGAAGATGGCGTCGGCTGATGAGCAGCCGTGCCACTAGGCAGAAGATGGCGTCGGCTGATGAGCGGCCGTACCACTATGCAGAAGATGGCGTCGGCTGATAAGCAGCCGCACCACTAGGCAGAAGATGGCGTCGGCTGATGAGCAACCGTACCACTAGTCATGCGTCGTCGGGTGATAAACAGCCGTACCACTAGACGGAGGATGACGTCGGCTGATGAGGAGCCGTACCACTAGGCAGAAGATGGCGCCGGCTGATGAGCAGCCGCACCACTAGGCGGAAGATGGCGTCGGCTGGTAAGCAGCCGCACCACTAGGCAGAAGATGGCGTCGGCTGATGAGCAGCCGTACCACTAGGCAGAAGATGGCGTCGGCTGATAAGCAGCCGTACGACTAGGCAGAAATGGCGTCGGCTGATGAGCAGCCGTAGTGGTCATAAGATGGTGTCGAGTGATGAGCAGCCGTACCACGTGTCAGGCGGCGTCAGCTGATGAACGTGCTCGCCCTCGCTGGCTTCTGATGACGTCATCGCCGGGGTCAGCATACATGCAAAATAGCGCACTAGATATCTACGACTACGCAGAGTAGAGCCGCGCCTCCATGTACTGATGAAGTCGGGCAAGGGTGCTGGAAGGTAGGAGATGCTGTGGTGGCCGCAGATTACGGCTATACTCTCTTAATTAGAAACCTTTGAGTTCCGTTATTGCATCTTGGAACGATGTCAGAGGATGTTTATGTTCACCATCATGCCGTCAAACTTCCTCGCGCCCAAAAGTTGCGGCGCATAATCTGTTTACGCACAGCTTTAGCCCGCACGTAGGCTCATAGACGTGAGTTGCTCCGTCGGCATAATGAGCCGGGAGGCGAGAACGGCATAGTCACTTGCGTCCAAGCCCGATCGCTAGAGGCGTGTTTGTTGTGAACATTGTTACAAATTCGGAGGGTCAGTAATGGTATTATGATATCGCGCTCTTGCCATGCTACGCGATATTTGATCGCTCGTAAGCCTTTGTGATAACTGATGGTTTGTAAGCCTGGCTCTCGTAACACGTACACCATCGTTACATCCCTACCACAACACACATATACACTGATGCTGTCGGCTCTAAGCCTAGCGCTGATAACACGTACACCATTGTTACACCCCTACCACAAGACACATGCACACGTCGGCTATCGGAGACAAATGGTTGCTTACTGGCCTCAGGCATCGCCTAGTTGTAATAAAATGTCTGTAAACAATGCTCATGCACGCTCGATGCGTGCGTTCCTAGAAATGTGATTCGCTGCATTCGCCCAAGTAAATACGCCGCCTAAATGCGGAATGCGATGTCGCGGCCGCGGCACCCACCGCCGGCCCCCGCCGTCACTCACCTATATCCATATACTGTCGGTAGGTGCGGTCGTAGGGCGCCCAGGCGCCAGGCCCGATAGCGGCTGCGCTCCTTCTCCGGCAGGTGAGGTGGCGGCTGCGGCGCCGGCCGGTTCGGGTCCCTGTCGGCAGCGGGCGCCGCTCGCTCAGCGGCCGGCCCGCGGCGCCGCTCGCTCAGCGGCCGGCCCGGGGCGCCACTCGCTCAGCGGCCGGCCCGCGGCGCCACTCGCTCAGCGGCCGGCCCGCGGCGCCGCTCGCTCAGCGGCCGGCCCGCGGCGCCGCTCGCTCAGCGGCCGGACCGGGGCGCCGCTCGCTCAGCGGCCGGCCCGGGGCGCCACTCGCTCAGCGGCCGGCCCGCGGCGCCAGTCGCTCAGCGGCCGGTCCGCGGCGCCGCGGGCGCCCGCAGACGGCGCAATCTCCATACGGCAGCGGCGGCCGATCTGCTTTTGCCCGGACCGAGATTGAACGAGCCGGCAGGAGCGTCGCAACGCCGTCCTGGACATGTTTACGGGCCGGGCCGTCAATAGGCCGATGCAGGCGCGGTCTTGCGCGTGGCGCGCCGCGGGCAGTGCCGCCAACGCCAGCTGCTCTTCAGTCGAGAGCTATTATTGCGTGCTCGCTAGGGGCTGCGATTAAGTTTGTGCGAGGACTTTTTCTCAACCAGAGTGGTGGCTTGTTTAAATAGAAGCTCGGAGTCGAGAATGGCAACTTTTGGCAGGATTAGATGAGGGAGAAAAGCTGTGATGGAAGGTGTAATCCGGTTTATATTTTCAAAACGTAGAACATTTGTTGAAGGGAGTGTTTCACATTTGCGTGGGGCTTCGGACTGAAACAGACATTTTGAAGATCATTCGGTGCAGTTCATGGCCCTGTCCATCTTAAGACCCGAACCCCGCCAGTTTCTGAGCTACACACCTGCGAAGATGTGTCGACTATTTCGTGCAGACTATTTGAAATCCATTCAGGCACGCATGACGCCGTAGCAGCGTCTTTCAAATCCTGCCATCCCATAGGTTATACCACCTTCAAGTTCAGGAAGAATATATCGTCGATCCTTTGAGATCTGGCGCCCGCGGGCATGAGTTCTAAATATGGCTGACGTCGATTGGCTATCAATCACTGCTGAGCAGGCTGTGCAAGTTCCAATCACGAATCACGTTTTGTGCTGTATGACATAATATGTGGGGCAATTGCTAGTTATTATGGAAGTAAAATGTGTAAAATAATAAGTTATGAAAAGTGCAATAACTAAACATGTGAATACAAGTTAACTTCTTTTTAAAATCGCAGATAAATATGCGAGAACATCACGAAAAAGAACCAAACCACGAGTACATAACGATCTTTGGCCGCAGAATACTTCCAGCACCACCAATTGCATCACTGGGCGAGTTTGAAGCACTAGTGAGTGCTAGAGATGCGTGTTTGCACGCCAGTTTTGCAGCACCCAACGGCATACAAACGTTCCATGACGCAATTAAAGAATGACGTGTGGAGTAGCGTATTTACACAATAATGAAGTTGTGTTGTGTAAAGCAGTCTTTTCCGCCTCAACGGAATGTTCCACGGTTGGAGATATTAAAGCAAGTGTGAGATATGACGAAAAAATCACTTATCACCATTGGTATAGCTTTAAGAGAAAAGACAGCTCCAGACAGCACGATTTCTCGATTTAGTAAATCATTTTTTTAAATACTTCAATACTGTTTGTGCCATCGTAAATTGCATGGCATTGACTAATAGGCAGATAACTACCGTTTTATCCGAAAACCGTGCTAACGAACGTCAGATATGAACAACTCGACAATCATTTTTGCTTAGACTTGGTCGCCGCACGGCCAGTTGAATGGCAGGATTTTAATAACGTTATTATGACGTCACGGATGCCTGGGTGGTCTCGAAATAGTCAGCACGAAATCATTTGCACATCTTGGCGGGAATTTAGCTCAGGAACTAGAAGCGCTTAGGTCTTAAGAACGGCAGGGCTGTGAACTCCACCGAATGATCTTCAAGGCGGTTATTTCAGTTCAAAACCACATACAAGTGTGGAAAACTCTCTATAAAAGTATACCTAAACATGTAAATGGGCTTATTTTATCATATGTCAAGTTTACTGCAATATTTTCCAACGTGGGACACCCCCTCTAAGGCATGCACTGGTCAACACCAAGGAATTATTTGAATGCATCTGGTGTCGGGATGAGTATGCTCGTAGCACATACATGCAGTTGGTTCGCGGGTTCAGAAGCATCTTTATTCATCAATCAAATATGTACCGTATAACGCCCAGAAAAAAGCAGAACATTAAGGTCCTGGGTGGTTCCGGTGAAGTCGATGAAATTAATTTGGTGTCGGTCGTCATTGGCCAGATTGGTGCCCTTAGATTCCCTGGCCACTGCCCCAGCCATTATAATGGCAAATACTACGGCAAAAACCTTACATAAAAACCGAATAGTGATCTACACGTGACATGTAGCAACTATAAAAAAATACGCGTGAGCCACGTTATCGCCACGCTTTGCACTGCTCCGTTCATCTCTTTTCGACTGCCTGCGTCCTTTTGTTAGGTTTGAACATCGTTGTACATTATGCTTTACAGAGCCTGTGGGACACTGGGTAGTTGCATGACCGCACAGCACATTCTTTACACGATGGCTGAAAAGAAAAATGAGGCCTATTATGCAAGAACAAAACACAAAGTCCATCATAACTCTACCTCTGCCTTTCATACAGAACAAAGTGCAAGTAGCGCTTAAAACAGAATCGTCGCGGTCATTACCCTCTACGAGAGAATCAAACAATAGAATATGACTGAGAGCGCCAACAGCTCTGTGGAAAGAGAAGAGCACACGGTTTTAGCACCAATTGGTGACATCACACGCATACACATCGCAGCATCATAGTGACAGAGTTATAACTAAACTGCTAATTAGAATAGTTGTCGACAGCCTTCCTTTCCAACAACGGGCTGCACACGTCATGGTATAACAACAACAACAGAAGCGAGGATGAAACATTCCAGATCACCTGCCTAGCAGCGACGTCGTCAAAACATGTCCAAACAGGGAAGTTTCTGGCCAGATTGGCAGGATTAATGAACTTCACAGCGGAAGACACGTCAAAGGCAAGGAGAACAACAGCAGCGGGAGCAGCCTCATCACAAATAGGATCTGTGCAGGCCTGAAAGGACGTGCGCGGAACACATTTCGTCCAAATGTCTCGCCTCCTCACCCGGTTCATTCAAAATGTTTCCACCCCCGTGAAGGTCTCGAGCTGAAACCCATTGATGACAAACATCAGAGATTTTCACCGGCAGAATTCTGCAGCGATTTTAGCCCCGATCACAGCCCTGTCCGTGCCACCACATCGCAAACATTTCGCGACAGCGGTGCCGGTGGCAGCTCCCCGCAAACCGACGGACGTCGTGGATTAGAGCGGCGGCAACTTCCCAGCGCTGCGACGAGCCAACAGCGGCGCTGCGTAAGTGGCAAGTTCGCGGCAGCCAGCCGGCGTAATATGGCCGCAGCGGCAGGGTGAGGCAGCTTGTTAAGGCTGAGCACCGTGGTTACTCCTCGTTCGGCTGTCTGTGGCGGGAGCTGCCGCCAAGTGCCGAGTCGGCTGACGCAGGATTGGTCGAAAACGACGAACAGGCAAATGAGGACTGATGCTCTGAAGGAAATTAACAGGCTCATTGGAGGCAATTTAGATCTAACAACGGCTAATTGGGGATTTTCCTCGGCTTCGTTACATCTGGTTGGCTTTAAAACGCACTATGCTGCGTGTAGTTTGGTGAATACGCAGTTAAGCGATGAAAAGACAAACTGATTCTGTTTGGCAAAGGACGTTTTACAACTTCACCGTAGTTTTTTCTTTTGCCGCAAGATGACAGTGTAGCGTGTCCTGTGCGCTGGGCGTGTGTACAGATACCGATTGTGTTCAATTCATGCCTCTGATGTATGCGTGTTTGAATAAAAACATTCGCTTTCAATAGAAATGTTCGACTCATTAACGTCTTTACGCATCAAAACCAAGCTGAAATGACTGTAAGACAAACACGCCACAATGCGCCTGTTATCAATCTAGTGCTTTCACACGAAAAGTTTAGGAACAACGTGGGATAAATTTTTGTTCAAGGAACCTAGCTGCATATATGAGACAAGACGCTGGCGAATCCTCGACATTCAAAGCCTGCCTCGTCGGAGAAGCAAAGAGAGAGAACCTCGGTCCACCCTTAATTTCACTCCAGACTGGCGTGGCCTTCATCGCACCGCGGCAAAGCAATGCGGCACAGACTGTTTCCGTCTTGGTCGATAGCGATGGGCAAGTGGTACCGCACTGTTTTATGCTGACGCTGAAAAGGTCAGCGTCAGCATAAGGGCGGCGGGAAAGGCGCCAGGAAAAGCGTCAGCATCAGGAAAAGGCGAAGGGGCTGGACGATCACGCCGAAATCAATCAAACGGCTTAACGACATTCAGTTGGCTGTCATTGCATGGTTCGGTGTTGCATATCACACAGCCATATCCACCCGTTTAAAAATGAAGGCCACAAAAACCACGATCTTATGTAAAATTGGGATAGTTCTGATAAAAGCCTTTTTACCACACGACCTAAAAATGTTGGGAAGTGCAGTTTCGCTGTATGAAAGTCACCGTCGGTAGGTCGCGATACCGGACCGGAAGCCGCGCCTGACTGGCCGGCTGCTGCCGGCGCACCACTTGTTATTCGCCGCCGGCGCCATCCCCCGGCCGGCCGGCCGACCCGCCGGCGATCCGTCGGGAAATCTCGAATAGCAGCTGTCGATAGGGCACGAAACATACCGCCGGTGCCCCACCGAGAGTCCACGCGCCAACACAATCGGGCTACGCCAGGTACGCCGCGCCGCGCCGACATCGCCGCGTATGCAGATGGCCGCGCGGCGCCGACGGCGCGACGCGCTCGATGATGGTGCCTTTTAGAGCGGCGGTCGCGATTAATGGCGGCCGGCCGGGCGGAATCGGCGCCGTTGCTGAATCGCCGGGAAAACAGGCGACCGGCCTGTAATGAATTCCCGGTAATTTATCGCCTGGTGAGCCGATCGCCCGGTTTCTTCAGCCACTGCAGAAATGAAATCTGTTGTCAGCGCGCGGCCGCCGTCGCTCGGGCGCGGCTGCGTCGTTGCTCAGGCGCGGCACCGTCGTCGCCCCGTTCTCGTGTGACGCGGGACGCCCAACAAAAAGGGGCGCGGACGACACGCCCCACGTATTGGGCCCATGCATGCATTTGGCAGAGCCGCCATTTGTCTTGGCATTCAACGGGCCTCGAGTTTTTGCGACAGCTGGAATAAGTTTTGCGCTGATCGGTACAGCGGGCGGCGCGGTGGAAATAGACGCTAGCCGACAGTAAGGCTGGCTGTGTGATTGTCACGGCGAACGTGGCTTCCAACCATATAGAATTTATGACAATGCAATTGTTGTCGGACATGTGCAGCTGAATTGTGTTACTACCGTTGCTGCTATGTTTACCACATCAATAAAATAGCCATGCAGCGGGTCCAAACTTGACTGCAATACCACGGTTTAATGTAAACATAATCAACAGGTCTTGAGCTCATTACTTATCGGCAATAATCTCCAAAGCTACACAGGGAAAACTGAAAGCAAGAACATAATCAAAAGAAGTAAGCATCCTCAGAGTGTTAACACGTCACTAACGTGCAAAGGGTTGCTTACGTGGTATGCGAGATAGCACACGTGCGAAACATGAAAATGGTATTCCATATCAATACTTTGTACAAGCTCAGTTCCGAAAAATTGTCAGCCGCGCAGTGTAATGATAGCGCACCGGACAATAGGTCACGTGGGTCATTCGCCTCAGCAGCGGCCGTCTGTCAGAACGGGAGCTGCGCGAAGCGGACACCTAACATTTCCGCAGTGTCAAGCAAGGGTTTCCGAAGTTCTCGTGCTATGGAGGCCACGATTACCGATCCACTGACCCGGTCTTGGCGAAGTTGGTCCAGAAGGTCATGACCATCTCGCTGATGGTGATGTCCTCGGGCCTGAACTGCGAGGCGCCCGTCGTCTCCTGGACCAGAGGACGGCCGAACACGTACGGTATCTCCGAGCCGTGTACACTGCCCGCCTGCTGCCGGGTGGAGGGGCCGCTGTCAGCACGGTCAGGCCGTGAGCGGGCGGCACGCCGGGCAGCAATGTCATTGAGCTAGTCAGATGGACATGAGCAACAGACTACGCACGGCCTAACACTTCCACATCAGCTGCAAGGTAGGTACAGATTGCGTGCTGCTTTGCACAATTTTTTTTCGCTTGGAAACCGATTGCAGAATGAGCACTGCACAGCATGACTGCATCAGTCGAAGTTAATTACACTCCATGCAAAACAGTGCTGCAGGGCGATTTCAGTTGGAAAGTGGACTTAAGATGTTCTCAGCGGATCGTTAGCATGGTCAAAACAGTCGAGAACATTGTCCAAATGTGCAGAGCAAGGCGCAAGAGCCGCAGTGATTTGCAAGCTGCAGCGTCGAGCTGGGCAGAGCTTCACGTTACAACGGTACGATCAGAACGCTGAGATCAGACCTCAGAACGCTGAGCGTTTCGACGATAACAGCGCAAATAATTGTTTCACACATGACACACATGTCTCCCACAGTGCAGTCTGCGGCACATGGGTACAGCTTTCATCATGGTTATCACAGTCGTTGCGTGTAGCTATGGAAATAATGCAACAAAAATTATATATATATATATATATATTCATATATAGATATATACGGGGAACTCTTGACAAGACAAGCGTTTTCAATTCGCACATTGGGAAAATCCACTTATATAACCTGTTCCTATAACTCTTATAGCACCTGTCTAAAGGTGCATGTACTATGAACTACTATAACCATCCTATAAAATAATTATACTGATACATACTAATTGATCTCTGTCAATCTATCGTTCTGTTTGCATTCATACACATGTCTAACCATTTAAGGTGTTTTTCTATGGCTACTGCGAAATGAGAGTGAAGAACAAGAACCAAATTACATTTTCCAGGACAGCATTTCGGGTAAATATCACGGATGTCGTGCAATCAGACAACGAATTAATTTCAAAATTTCGCCAAGAAGTGATTTGAGCGAAGTGATTTTCTCGAAGCGAGATCAATAGCGTAATGCCGGAAGCAGCAGCTCGGAACAGCAGCAGCAGCAGCCATCGGAGGCAGCTCGGAACAGCAGCAGCAACAGCCATCGGAATCAGCTCGAGTCGCGACCTGCAATGTTCTTCATAATTCATCCCTTCATTACTGAGTGAAATTCTGAACTTTGGCAAAGCTCTTCAACTTTGTATGCCTTCTCAAGACTTGTGAGGTATGTGATGCGACTTTCACATAATCTGTTAGCTTAGTTCCTTGATTTGCAGGTGGGCTGCAGATATTTTAGTCTAGTAAACAGCCCCAAATCCTGTGTGATAACTGACATGGGTCCGAGATTATTGCTGCCCTCTCAAGTTTTCGCAAGCACACCCGGCAGCTCATTCATTCTTCTAAATTACATGAGTTATGTCATTGTATGACGTATAGTGTCCACAAGTCGACCTGCATTGCCTCGAAGGCCACTTCCGTTTCACAGTAAAAGACGCTCGAAGCTGCGTCTTGCACCGCTCTGATACTGTGCTTCTTTCTTCCCGAAGGTGTTCCCAAATCTGTCTTGTCTAATTTTTGCAGAAAAATGACCGGGGACACCAGCGACATTCCCTTCCCCGCGGTGCGTGAATATAACATATTTCTTTATTCAACTTGGAATACTTGTTGCAACACGTTTTTGTTTTATTCACCCGCACTGTGCCATTGCACGCCATACATACCCGGAACGGCTCTCACCTCGAACGTCGACTGAGACGCGTGACCCGCGTGCCATTCTGGACAATATGCTCACTCTTTTAGTCCACATTAAGGTGACCGTCGCCAAGCCTGACCGCATGTTAGGCCTACTTACAAGAAGCAGCTGCCCCGAGCGCCAAGCAGTGATCGTCTGAACCACAGATCCATGGCGCGCGCCTACAGCACACACGTGAGATCTGTGCTGGAATATGGCTACGCAATATGGGCAGGAGCAGCTGCAACCAACTTCAAACAACTGTAGCTCATCCAGCAGAACTTGTAAGTGTGGCCGGCTGGTCACACATTCCAGAATGGACTGTGAGAGTCTTTTATCTGCTTTAAGCATGCAGTCGATCATGTATCAGTTTGCTAAGTGTGATCTCATGTTTTTTCACAATCTTTTCCGGTACAGACTGGATGTCCCTGGGCCATGACCGCCTTTGGACTCAACATTAAGCACCATTACATCAGCACCAGATAGCACCATTCATGCTCGGTCACTTTGGGCGGTGCCACGTGCCAGTGTTAATGCTGTCCAGAGAAGTGAGAATAAACAAATCACCATACGTTTTGGTCTAAAACTGAGACGGCTAAAGAGCAATCACATAGTCTCAGGTGAAACGAAACGTTTTGCGGCATTAGTGAACTACACGTGTTAGTTCACGTCCCTATTGTACACCGACTTGTGTTTTACGACGGGTTGAGGCCATCTCCCTTGCGAAGGGAGTGAGCAGACTAGGGGCACTTCCATGACTAATTTTTTATCAGCTGAGCTAGGGCTGCGAAGGAAAAGCCAAATGGTGGTCTGTGTCCACGAAATCTGACGGCGTCCAGTTCAAACCGACAATTCGCCATCAGTCTGAATCCATCAGCTCAACCAGCGGACATCCAGGCCAGACGAAACTTTATGACTTAGGAACAAAAAACAGAAAGATAACCAGATAATAAAGATGCCTACATTTTTAGAATGATTAGCATTTTCATCTCCTGAATACTAAGGTGCAAATACACAGACTGGGATAGACATAAAATCGAGCAGGATATCACAAACCTTTCATCTCATGCAGCTTCGAAGTCTTTTGCCCTTCCCGGGATGATATGCGTGATTAATATTCGTCATGCTATGCCCAAATTATCTATGCATCACCATTAAAGATAATGTGTGCAGTCAAGTTAGGATTGTTTTCTGTGCACGTAGGATGGTAGTGAATTTCGATTTACAAATTCTGGTGTCATTGGTTTCTATCAATTCGCCTCCACTGACGAGGTATTGCCACAACCCCAAATTTGCTTTGCTTTGTATGGAATCACGAAGTTACCCCCCAAACATTATTCACTACCAAACATATCGACATCATTGAGAAGGTATCATTAGCCTTAGCCAATGGATTTTCGGGGATGTCCATTGTCAGCGTTAAGGGCAGCTTGCGAACACAGCGTTGGCGGCGGCCCTTATGCCGTTTTTTTTTTTGTTGTTGTTTACATTCAGCTGAGGGCTGCGGATGTACGGTTTTAACGTATGGCAAGGATTGTTAGTTGATGCGCACCGCGATTAATTCATGTTGGCCTACTATATGCTGAGATGAGGAACAAATATTCTGTTATATCAATCGGCTGCACCAGGCTCTGGGAAAAGGTGACTGTTCTACGCTATTTTGGCAGCGGCTTAAACCGTTGGGCGGCAAATCTCTGCGCATGCCCTCAGCCTTGAAAACATGAAAAGTAGCTTCCTGATGCGGTGAAGCGTTGCGTAAATTCGACCACTGATTGCATTGACTGCAGGACCAGGCAGTCAGCTTAGGCGTGCGTATAGCGGGGTGACTTGTTAACCACCTACCCCAGCCTTACGAAATGACATACGCAGCTGGTACTACATACTGCTTGTTTTACTGAGAGCTTTACTTTGCTTTACTGGGATTGTGAGCTGTAGATTTTCAGCCATACAGAAGCCTGGTTAGATGGGTGGCGCTTGCACCTTTATCATGACCAACAAATGAATGCAAATGTTGGCTCCCCTCAGAACCTTGTTTTTAATCTACCAGTTTTTCATTACCAGAATGCCATTTAGCCTCAGCAGCTGAATGCGTCGCACAACCCCCCCCCCCCCCCCCGCCCCCAGTGTCAGCATTAATTTTGGACAGCAGGTAGTTTTTGAACATGAAACGGAGCTTCCTGATGTGGTGAAATATTGCCTAATTTCACCACTGGTAAATATCTTTGCATGTTACATTTCATTGTGCTTTCCAGATATCGGCGCAGAGTACCCAATAATGAAGATCGTAATATCTCACCTCCAAATTATAATACTTAGGATTTAACAAAACCTCTGGTGCAAGTACGGTCAAGGCTGGGTATAGGCACCAATGCATCCACGCAGCCCTCTTGTGTTGGCTTCTCCAAGCCCTATTGGGTGCTTATCATTGATTGCTGCAGCAGACAGCTGAACGAGGCATTCATACGAGGCACAAGGCCATGTTTACCTCACCTTACCTTTATATATAAGTTTAGTATGCTCTGTCAGGTTAGGGTGGAAATATCACGTACTCGACACATTTTGTGTTCCGGTAAGGCCATGCATGATATAAATTAGGTAGCTGGTTAAGAAACTTTATTATTATCATCCCTCATTCCTGTGAGGTGCATAGCAAGCATGGTGTGTAGACGGAAGTGCCACCCAGCATCCTGTGCAAATGCCCGTGTATAATCATTTTAAAAATGGAAAAATGTCCGTCTGTGCATAACATTCCTTAAGGTGGAAGCAAATTTCCTTTTCAACTTGGGACAATGTCCATCCATTTGGTTCCTCCATCTTCATCCATTTGTTCATGTTCATTTTGTTGACACCTAAATATTGTTGCCAGCCACAACTCAAATTTGGGTAGGAGATGGACAACCCAGCACCTTCCAGACGCTCACGTCTCTGATTAGGTGTACTGCGCTAGGTTCAATGTAGCTTGTCATCACCAGATGATAAGCTACATTGTTTTTTATTTGTATTGTAGATATCACTTTGTAGTGCGTGGTGCGGTTTTCCAGATGACTCCTTATGGGTGTATGGGTGTATTGCAACTTTATACAAAATTCACCATAAGAGAACAGTTGAGAAAGCATTGCTGTGTGTTTCAGTCTGGAAAGCCTCAAGTTAATTCCTGTATCACCATTATCCCTGTCTTTCCCAGTGTAAATGTCTTCGTGTGTGTCTTTGTAAATGTAAATGTAAGTGTCTTTCCCAGTGTCGCGAGGCACCAAGAGGGCATGGTGGGCATGCAGCTACCATAAGAGCAGATCAGCGAAGGCTAGCCAGGCAGTTGTCTTCAGGTTTTAGCTTTAGGAGCTATTTGAGGTGGCTGCACTACGAGATAATTGTGATATATAGAGGGTTGGAAACTTGACTGTTTCTTTTGGAACGACCATTAACTTTTTCAGTTATTTGTTTAAAAAGAGATCTTTCTGACCTGAAAGCACGTCTGACACTCCTATGATCAGTTGCATGTTGGTAGTTGTGTGGTGCCTGAAGATTTGTTAGCGCGTTTTATTTAGCTTTGCATTTCCACTGCCTGCGCAGTGCTTTGTGTTTGTTATACACACGTTACGTCCACGAATGAAGCCGTTCATCACCTGAGGCGTATTAAGTCTTTTCCTGCCTACGCAACCCGTATTAAGTCTAACTTCCTTTTTGGACAGATTTGGTACCAATATTTTCCAATTTGATTCATGTCAGGTGTATGTTCTTATCACAGACTATCTAATCATAACGTAATCAGTATTATGGGTTGTACGCGATTTGTTTTGCCAATTTATTACAGATTTTCTGTTATGTTTTCTGCACTCCTGCGCACATTCTCCTTCCTGGCTTGCTGCTGTTTACGCGTAACCAATTCCGATTAAAAAAAATTGACTCGTTTGAACTCGTTTGAACCCAACTCGTCTGAATAGCCGCATATCAGAAAAAAACAAACAGCCGTTTGTCCCTCGTAAATGATTCCACCTGTGTACTTCTTTCCCTACCTGATCTACGCATCGTTCCTGAAATCCTCGCTCAAAATCATCAGAACGCCTTTCCCTTCAATATTCTTGCACGCTGTACCACAGTTGTACCTCATGGGCAATGTTAGAAACCCAAGATTGGAGGCCTGTCAACACTTCTTAAATGTCATTTGTTTCTTTCAATAGGAACACAGAGGAGATACAAACACTTGTCTGCAAAGAAGACAGCGGCCTTATGGTAATTATCGTTTAATAGCTGCATGGATATTTCTTGTGGCCTGTGTTGTGTTTTGTTTGCATTGGTGCACCCAGTTTATGTGTGTTTCTGAATGTTTGGAGAAGCATCGCGTTCCATAAGTATGTATCCAAGAATTGACAGCTGGTTTTCATAAATGGGGAAGTTTATTCAATGGAGGTATGGTTGCCCCAATTTATAAATCAGTGCCATGAAACAACATTGGTGGGTAAGTTTATTTGGTAATATGGTTTAATAGCAGTGTGACAGTGAATCATTCTTTTGACAAACTGATGAAATAATCTAAGCTGAAAAAGTAATGCACTGTGCAATGTAGCCCCTTCCCAAACAGCTGAACTTAATTGTGCTTCCAACCAGATTGCAAGGTATATAGACAACCATCAACTCGATGCACATGATGACAGACCCAAGCTTTTTTCATGCAACTGCCGTCACACGGTGCTATCAAACGCCAGCTGTGCACTCATCAGGCCAGAGATAAGTGTCCACCAGTATTGTGACACGTTGACAGGAAAGAGACATGGGACATCTGAATGTGGCATGGTCAGACATGAACTGTAGGCATGAAATGCATAGCAGTTATCTTGACAAATTATAACGGTCATTTTGTAATGAACCCAACCCCGGTCGAAGCACGTAATGCGCAGTCATATCACGCTGATACATCAGATATTGGTCACTTCAAGAGTGCTTAAGGTCAAGAAAAATATTGGCCTACTTGTAATGTAAAACTTCCGCAATTTCATTACTTCGCTCATGTAAGGGTACTGGCCATTAATATGCTGGGGACAGAAAGAAGTGTCAGGTTTTCAGGAGCTTTGCCAGCCTTATCAGTTCATTGGTGTCGACATCCATCTACATCATTCTTTGCCTCTGACTCTTCTACTTGTGCATGGTATGATATGGTATATGCTGATGGTTTTCTGTAGTCATGTGGCATAACCACATGCTTTGTTCCATGTAATGTTGCATGGCTGCAAGGTCAAAACACGAATAGCATATGATTAAAAGCTATCTGGACTTTTTCAATGTAAACGTATATTGTTTGAAACACCATAATTGCTATAAACATCACCTTCTTATGCAATGATGTCAGTGGTGACTGCGTTGCTCTAAGCATACCAGATGCATGCTGTGCATGACATTGCTGAAGGATGTTGGTGCCGCACCAGACCTGTCAGGTCTGATGTGTATGTTATGCACTCTTGTCTTCATGCATTGGGAAAATTGGTGGATATACGTATAACATGATACATGCGGATTTACACTTGTTTTGTGCACAAGCTTGGCACATTTTTTCAAGACGTTATGCATGGCTCACATATGCAGTATTATAATTAGGCTAAATTACTCGTAATGGCACATCATATTTATTCCCTGTATGTTTTGTCATGCAATTCAGTGTTATATATACCTATCACATGTGCATTTAAAGCATTAAAAAGCAAATATATTATTTCAGATCGTTATATGGGGCATTCTCATGTAAGTTTTTGTAAAAAAGGTTGCATATAAGTAACAAAGCAGCCAGGAGATTAATCAAGACTAATTTTGAATACCCAAGTCAGTTATAGTACAACCAGTAAAAAAAAAAAACGATCTGCTGTGTGTCCACATGAAATCAGTGCACTCTGAACCTGGCAGCGAAGTACACCGAATTCAAGCCAACACAAAATAAGCCCATTTTAAGAACACGAATATGAAGACTATGCAACAACTACTACATTTAAAAAAGGGCAATATGCTTGCCTTGTGCATCATGACACCTTGAAACATAGGACCCCTTTGACCTGAAATTAGTGCAACCTTGCACCCAATTCGGCGTTTGAAATTACAAAACACATAAGCTGATAATGTTGCCGCGATGTCGCTGGCACACAAGGCATGTTCAGTGTATCATTTTTCCGTCTGTTATTACACAGGGGATCTTACAATGCGTAAAGCTTTTTATCGTCAGCGTTCACCTCATGCGCACTAGAACATAGCAACCAAAATGATGACCATGTCTCTAGCGCGCAGTTACTCGCACACATATAAGCCAGTGCATTCATCCTTTCCTCCCCGCTGATTGATTTAGCTTTAAAAAATGTATTTGTTCACGCGCAGCCATCGATGGGATCGATAAAAATAAATAAACTAAAACTGTTGCAGGACCCAGCTGCACACATAACAACCAAACCTAACCATAAATGGCTTCCAAACGACCCTTAGGCTTGTATTTAGAAAACAGAATAATAGACGCACTCCCTTTAAATGGCAAAAACAAAACAAAATTGTCTAAAATGGCTGGACAGACCTTCAGAGAGGGTATCATAGCTCAATGACCTGGCATGATCTGAGCCATAAATTGTATTTACAAATATGTGATGGACGTGTTATCAACAACACACATTTGTACGACACTGTCTGCAGCGTGTTTCTTTTGTATAAGGCAAACTTCTTGCGACGGCTTCATATCCGGCATTAATATCCGTGAAGGTGGACCAGTACAAAGCATATCAATTCCAGGTATGCGCACCACACCGCCAATAAGCTGTCCCCTGGCGCCTGCGAGCGTTTAGAAATAAATGTAACTGGAAGGTAGCCAGGCGTGGCATATGCACCGACGCACATGCCGTATCCAATAGCAAGCAAATAACAAAATAATATATCAGCACATTAGCTACAAAAACGTCCTGCATCTAATGCCTTTAGAAACACGCCCTACTCGTTGCAGAGAGAAATAAGCCAAGCTTTTAACCAAGGATTCTAAAGCCAGTGGACTGCGCACCAGCGCTGGCAATTACGATCACGCAAAACATTAATCCTGCAAAAATCTCTTATTATTTGAAGTACGTTTGACTGCCGTACTTATTACCGCCACAACATCTGGATATGACATCGGTTTGTGCAATGGAGCCGCAAAATACTATTACACTCGAATCGGCATCCGAGCTTTCTTTGGTGACTTGAAGTTAGCTACGCCGCAAACTAAGAGGCCGTTGTCATATTGGCACGCCCAGGCCATGGTGCGATCAGGATTCGAGCCTGGCCCCTCCGCGTAAGACCCCACTGCCCTTCCCACTAGACCCTTGAGCTCATTCAAAGCTAATTAAGGAGAAGTGGAAGTGCTCATGAATGTGCATGCAAACGATCTCCAGCCATGACACATTTGGCATTTGCTGTCCAAAGAACATAAAATCGCATGGATTTACACGGGATATGTACGGAAACATTTCGGATTGGAGCATGTTCGATCTTTTAGTTGAGAAAAGGCGTAAGGGTGGTAATGGCAGGATCTGTAGGTGCCGCCAGTTTAATCCACAAAGAATTCGTAAAAGGAATATTCCACTTTAAAAGACATTGAGGCAGGCATCAGACATGATGAAAAAGCACACTTCTAACTATTGGTTTGCTTTCAAGAGTATAAGACTGTTCTAGACAACATTTAATTATGTACTTAATGTACCAAAATGTGTGATTTGCGTTTTTGTGCTTGCTTATGTGTTTTTCAAAATGGCTATCTCAGTTCAAAACCCCGTACAAATGTGGAGCACCCCTCCCCCTTTTAAGCGGCTTTACGGAAGGGTTGAGACAAAATATTAATATCACGGTTGGAGCAACTGTTCGAACTAACTCATCCTACTTTTTAGCGAATAGCTCAGCTGACAGAGCACTGGACTCACAATCAACAAGAGCCTGGTTCGAATACCACAAATTCCCAGGAGAGAATACCGGTTGTGACGCACACATGGTTGGCAGCCAGCATCATCCAGTACCTCTCAGGCCTCCACAACACCTGATGACGGCCGGAGGATTAAGTGGCTGAAACGTTGTGTAACTAGCACACCAGATGAGGACGATAGCCCGAGCGCCTCTTGAAGAAAATGTTCCACATTTTAAGCCACTGAAGCAAGAATCAGGTATGGTGAAATAAGCTTACTTATGACAATTGGCATACTTTAAGTGGAAAAGACGGCTCTAGCCAACACAATTTCTCTGTTTAGTAGATATGCTCCTCAACCGTCATTGTTCGATTACGCCATCGTACTTTGCACACAACTGTTTGAGAGCAATTGACGGCCGTTCTGTCTTGAAACCGTGCTCACGAACGCCGAATATGAACGACTCGAGAATCGGATTCTTTTTGGCCTTGATCGTCGTACGGCCAATGAAACGGCAGGATTTCAATGACGTTATTGTGCCGTCATGGATGCCTGGGTGACCTTACAATCATCGGCACGAAAAAGTCTGAACATCTTCGCGGTCATGTAGCTCAGAAACTAGAGGGGCCTAGGTCTGAAGGAGAGCAGTGCTGTGAACTGCACCGAATGCTCTTCAAAATGTCTGTTCCATTTCAAAACTTCATACTAACGTGGAGCACTCCCCTGACTGCGTTGCGCATTTTCGCCATGCTCACTGGCTCGTGCCGCCGGCGAGATGCGGCCGTCGTCCGGTCGGCGGGACGGCCTCGGCGCCCGGGCGGCATCGATTGGCCGACGCTGAAGCAGCGGCCGCCACCACGATCGGTCCAACTCCACAGACAGACCGCTAGCAGACCACCGACAGACAACCGGCACACCACCAGCAGACCATCGACAGACCACCAGTATACCACCAGCAGACCACTGGCAGATCACTGGCAGATCACAGCATATTACCACGAGCAGATTACCAGCAGACCACCGGCAGGCCACCAGCAGTACACCGGCAGACCACCAGCAGAACACTGGCAGACCACTAGTAGACCACCAGGAGACCATCAGCAGGCCACCGCAGACAACCGGCAGATCACCAGCAGAACACTGGCAGACCACCAGCAGACCATCAGCAGACCACCGGAAGACCACCAGCAGACCGCCATCAGACCACCACCGCTAGCAGACCAGCGTCAGACCACTGACAGACCACTGACACCACCGGCAGATCATCATCAGACACCAGAAGACCGCCGGCAGATCACTGGCAGACCACCAGCAGACCAACGACCGACCACCGGCAAACGACCGAAGCAACTCAGACCAGCAGCCCACTCCACTGGCCGAACCGCCACCGCCATTGGAAACATGGCGCGTTTATGCGCGGTAGCTGGTCCTTTCTGGCAACGCCGCCTCCCAGCATTGCTTTCTTTCGCTTACGAGCGACACGCAGCAGGCTAAGGTGCTCGCGTTATCCATTCCACTGGTAAGCTGCTATGGACGCTATTGATGAGTCTGTTCAGGAATAGGAACTGTGTAGGAAATGGAGCTTCGTATTCGCACGACGAAATTCTTCTTGCGTCTTTTACTCCCTCATTTGGATAGGTGGGAATATGAAAATGCTTGTTTGCGGCATATGTATGACATAATTCCTACCGCAGGGCTGCAGGCCAGTGTGATGTGGTGTATACTGGTTTTAATATACAACTTGTTTAATTTAACATCATACAGTTCCCCCCCACAGGCAGGGGCGGTAAAAAGGTGCTTTGTGTCGCCAACCGAATTTCTGCGACCAACATTTTCGCCAATGGCTTAACACGATACTATATGGTAAGAAATGGCAATGACGTCCGTGCCCAGCAGCGTAATAAGAAACCAGCGTATCAACGAGAGCCTCTTTCGTCATTATCATTCACACAGCCGAAGCGTTCATTTACACAAAGTCATTCAACTAATGCCAGAATATATGTTGCCGCGAAGTATGCAGGCACACCGGCCCTATACCATGGTAAAATTCTATCATAAAAGCAGGTCTCCCTCCACTCTCGGGACTTCGCGTGTCCCCCCGTTAAATTTCGATCTGCGACTGAATTTTCTATCCCCGACTGCGAAAAAGGCCGGCGAAGAACCTCCACAGTGAAGGAAGCTAAGTACATGACAATGGGACAAAACCGGTGGCAAGTAGCACTAAGGGATGGCGTAAAACATGCAGGCCTACCCGAGGCCATGCCTCCTAATGAAAACCACGTGTGCTCTTCGAGGCGGACCACGGACCATCATCATACTCTCCACCACACCTTGGGCATGCTCGAAGCCTGACGCGACATACGTTGCCTAGTGTGCGCCTCTCAATGCACCACAGCAATTGATTGCACAGGTTTAAAATGTGTGTCTAGGCCGCCTGGAGAGGAACGAGCAATATATTGGGTTTCAGGATTGGGCTCAGGTTAAGGCGAAGGCGACTTCGCAAGTGCTGGGCTAGTAGTAGTGGGGGCGTCCTGGAAGAAGGATGCGTCGGAGTCGCGGAAAAGGGGATCACAGAATTGTTTGGGTAATACCAATGCTGGTTGTTTCAGACTCTTGCCATGCTGAGCAAAACACAAAAATAAAAGAGCAACAGCAAAAAACAGTCATTTACGGCAGCAGCCCACTTTTAGAGGACTGTTACCTGCTTTAACGAACCGAAGGTATCCGAAATTCCAGGCTCAGGCTAAATGATTTCCTGTCGTTTGTACAATGAATGTTGTGTATTCCATCAACACCACACAAACTAGCTATCGGCGATCCTAGCATTTATCAAACCAGCTATCGGCGATCCTAGCTCATGCAAGTATACAGTCGTGAGGAAATAAAAGGCTTTGGGCTCCTGATGAGGTCCTAAGCGGACCTTGGGCTCTGAGAAGGGACGCAACTAACGGCTTAAGTGCACACGATGGACAGCTAAGGCTCACGTATCCGTAACAGGGGCCTCTGAGTGGCCAAATGGGCATTCGTCTGTGACAGGGGCCTCTGGGTGGCCAAATAGGTACTAGTGCGTAGGCAGAGGATGGGCTGTTGTCATTCAGCACGGATATTTTTCTTCACGGTGCACGCAGCAAAAAGAGCCTTCCACAAAACCCCAGGTTTGCATCTCACGGCGTCAGGGAAAATGGACACCCTACCCTCACCTCCACCTGTATACCCCACAGGATCACGTACCCCATGACAACGCTATTGCACTGAATATAAACAAAGAGTTCATGAAGAGTACTCACTCTTTTAAATTCCATATTGGTACGTAGTTGGTTTTTGTTTTGTGGTTTTGTACGTATGAATATGCAAAGTTTAAGTAGTCAGATTTTCAAGAGCATTTTACCATAAACTTGGTCTAGTGGGGTCAAGCAGCAACATACAACTTGTCACAACACGCGAGATCTCGTTGAGAACAATACATTTTTGGTAATTTTACGTGACGCTCTACCCTCCTCAGCTTGGGAATGACAGGGGTATCATCCCTCCTCTCAGTCCGCGTTATGAAAAACGGCGAGTCAGGGTGAGGTTAAGACTTTTGGCTACCAGATTTTTTACACATGCTGTTGTAAATCCGCGGTTCAGATCATGGAAACAAAGAAGCTGGTACATCAGAATGACACTCTTCATTACCAGCATGCATATGTTGGTGCTGATTGAATTAGCAAGCTAGAACAGCTCTTTGCACACTAGGTGGAAAACAAATCTAAGCACTTGTGGTACTTGTCATGCATGATGCAGGACTGCAAATTCAAATTATTTTGGGGCCACATCCCACTCCAATGTTGATTTGGGCTCCTCCTTCCTGATCTGGGCCCACTCAATGCTTCTAAGTGGGAGATTACAAAATAACTGGAAAAATCAAGTAAAGCACGAAGCCTTTCTTCTTGGGATTTACTTATCGGCCATGACCACAATGCTGCTTAAGTAAAATTTGTTTAATAAGACCAAATACCAAAAAACATAGAAACTCTCCGCAATCAAAAGAAAGCAGACTGAATCTATTGACGAACACATTTACGAGAGGGGAGGCTGTGAGGTCCATGACTTGCTATTCCCGCCCTCCCCATACCATTTATGAAAACTGACACCCCTGAAATGATGCCACTACCAGACAGACCATATGGTATTCTACCAGTGTAGGCTGCATTTAAGTTTCGCTGTCCTCCTTAACAATCTGTACTTGATATAAATAGTAATTATGTTCATCGTCCCATGAGAAAAAAGGTTTCACTTCATTGTACGCAAATACAGTAATGAAATATATTACATTTGCATCCTTGCGAACGGCATACCCACTGCTGCAAAGGTGCAAAAAACTTTTGGAAATGAATGAGGACCGCAGAATGACTCACTCCAAGCTTTTTCCTGTTACTATAAGGATGTTACCATCATCGAATGTCCAAAACCGCTCTCACAGAGCGCCAAATGTCAAGTTTTTACTGAACTTTCATAAGAAAAATGACCAAAATCCCACAAAATCATTTCATATTTGAAGTAAACTCTTGATGAAGGGAAGATGGCAATGAATCTTAACCCCCCCCCCCCCCCTCCCGCCGAAATACTAAAACTGAGATACGACGCCTGCCGCAAGGATAAACGTCGCAAGGCGGAGCAGGCCGCGGATAATGCTTCTTTTCGCCATTCAAATACTTGAGAGCAAGGTTATAGCTGGGAACTTGACCAGGTAACATTTTCATTGCTTGCACTTTGCGTAAACATATCAAACACCCAGTCATCCTCAATTCCCCAGTCATTCCAATTGCATTACGATTCGCACAATGATCCGCGAAATACAATCGTACTAGATACTCGGAATGCACAAATAGTGCACAAAAAAGAAAGAATGGCGGTTTGCAGCCAAGAGCCGATGCTCCAGCGTCGGTTAAGCGGCATATGCACCTGCCCGGCCCCGCTTGATGCATTGCAGAGGAGTGCAGCATGTCAATTGCCAGTGCAAGTGACAAAGCATGCAGTTCCCACACAAAACCAAGCGTTCTGAGAATCAGGGAAACCGCCCCAAAAGTAAGCACAGCTGACATGTCATGAACACAAAATCCACCGCTTTTTGATTTTACAAGGCGGTGGCCAGTAGTTGCAAACATTGTTCTCGCATAATTCATAAAGTGCACTGTTCTTGAAACAAACTATGAAAATACGCCTACGAAATAATTCGTAGCAAAATCTAGAATAAGACAAAAGCTTACCCACTGACAGTCCCGAGAAGGACGACCCATTGAAGCTTCAATGAATACGCGCATCACACCAAAACTCCCGGCGCCCAAAGATCCGGTGGATTCCGTCAGTCGGGAGTGCACAAAAGAATTGGAACGTCGAATGGATGGGCGAATTACCCGTCTTGATTTATTCTATTTCCAGGACAAAGAGGGAGGCGCAGGGTCTGCAGATGAGTTTGGTCGGCCAAGCTCTCGATGCCAATAGCATTGATCAGAGCCGAACTACCCGATTCTGGGCGATTGGTTCCGCTCTGTAATTGACCTGGCTTACAGTACAGCATCAGATACGGAGACTCCCATACAAGGCTCAATCTTTATCTCGCTGGTACAGACCCGGGTCCATTTAGCGGTCTCCGTGTCACGAGCCAGTGGCCATCGACGATGAGAGGGGCCGACACCAGGGTCCGGCGGCGGGGATCTCCGCCCGTGGCGCCATCGACGATGGGAGGGGCCGACACCAGGGTCCGGCGGCGGGGATCTCCGCCCGAGGCGCTCTCTTCCGGCCGCCCGTCCGGACCTCCATACCGTGGGGAGCTCGGTCCACCATTAAGCCTATGAATATTGAGCACCGGTCGCGAGCGACATGGCTTAGCGGACCGGGACAGGCCGGCCGCCGCATCGGCGCTGGGTCAGCGGGCAGGGAGGCCGATGGAACCGACCCCCCCCCCCCCTTCCCGATGCGGACTACCGGTCTCGCCGGCGGTCAGACGGGTCAGCGTTCGCACACGCTGATCCTCACCAAGCAAGCTGGTGCTTACCGCGCACACCGGTGAACACAGAGCTCAGCGATATTCGCCGTACGCGCTGATGCTCACCGAACCAGCTGGTGTTAATCGCGCCCCGTTTTGCTCAATGTGCGCAATGATGCTCGGTGTATACAACGATGATTACCACACACTCCGATACTTACCACACACACACCGATGCATACTACACACACCGATGCACCCCGCACACACCGGTGCACACCGCGCACACTGATACAAGCCGCACCCTGCACCGGTGCACCCTGCACACACCGATACTCACCGCGCTCACCCACGCTCATTACACACAGCGATACCCACTGTGCGCACCGATGTTCAATGCACACGCTCAAAATAATATGTGCAGTGATGTGTGCAGTGAGTTTACGGCGCAAAGCGTCGCTCACCGTGCACGTTGATGGCCGGTGTGCGATTGAAGCCCACGACTTACCCTGATGGCCATCTCGCGTACCGGTATTCAACACGCATACGGCTGCGCACCTTGCCAATAAGTGACGCATACATCATACAATAAGGCGCATCTTGCACATCGTACAGATGCATGAACATCAGTCGCACATCGATGCATGCATATCAGTCACACACAGATGGACGCATATCAGTCACACATTGATGCGTGCGATGAGCAATATGCATACAATCATCCAATGCATGACTCTTTGCACACCGAATCGAAAATACGAGGACAATGACAGGGCAGATTAACGTAGTGTTTCTTAGTCTGAACAAAGCTATCGCATACTAAGATTTCCCTGCATTTCCCTGGAACAAGCTTGTCAACGGCGAATGCATGGGCGCGGGCCCTTGTGTCGGACATCTTCGGCTTCCGATCTGCTAGCATAGATCTCGGCCAAACTAAAACATTTTCCAACAGAGCTGTCGAAGTTCTCAATAAGGTTCGGTTATTCCACGTGGTGTTCATGAACATTACCCAGGACGCAGTGTATGCAAGTCTTATACTAAGTTAAATAGTTTGAAAGCAGTCTAATTTCTAGCCTCTAGTTTACTATTCTCGAGGTTCGAAAATTGACAAAGGTTCGAGGTGAAGCACCTCACACTGTCAATAAGCCTGCCTGAAGAGCTTCATTCCGAACACCGCTCTCGTCTCCTCGTGTTCATTTCGCTTCGTCTCGTTTTCCAAAAGCATATCACACCTCTCACTTCGGTAACGTCAGGTCTATCAAGTAAAATGTGGCGGCGATATATCCACCGATTGGCACACATCGGCCGCTTTGGTGCCGCTTACAGCCGCTTTGACAGGCCTCCAACGGCTCGCAGCATACGCGGCGCGATTTAATAACGTCACCTCCGACCACCGGGCGGGCTTTCCTAGCCAAGTTATCGGCATACCGGCTCAGAGGGCCACCCCGAGCCTCGCCTCGCGGCGCCAGCCGGCACATCGGTCGCCCACTCCGCCCGTTATCCGACGAAACGCCGCCGTCACTCACCTGGGACGGCGCGCCGGCCGCGCGCTCGTAGCTGAACACGTAGAAGTAGGTGCTGTCGCCGTCGCGACCGACCGGCTCGACCGGCTCAGCCGGTGCGTGCAGCTCGGCGTCGGCGGTCACGGGCGCCACGAACGCCGCGTCGCTCAGCGCCGCAATCGTCTCGTCGCGCAGCGCGGCGGCGTGCCGGCGCGGGCTGCTCCAGTTTGTGTATGCGTTGATGATGGAGTAGAAGATCTCGACGTTGCTGTAGCAGTAGCTGTTGCGCACGAACGTGCGCAGCAGGCGGTCGCGGCGCGCGGCATCCACCCCGCCACGCACGTCCTCGTCGGAGAGCAGCGTGAACGCGTCGCGCTCGGCCACGCCGAACATGAGGTCGTATACGCGGCCGTGGTTCTTGCGCACGCGTCGTCGCACCTGTCCCTGCACCACCACGCCATCCACGCTCGGCCCGAACGTCGGCAGGAACTGGTAGCCGCCCACGTCGGCGGCCAGCAGACGCTCGGCATTCTGTTCGCGCAGGCAGTCGACCAGCAGTTCGTGGTCGAGTCGCAGGTCACCGGGCACCGGACAGCCGACCCGGCGGCCCAGCGCCACTGCGTACTGGGCCGGGTCCTGCACGGCCGAGAGGCCGCTCAACGATGAGCCCGACATGACGATGGCCCGGTGGAACAGGTCTGCCGGAGACGGGCGCCCCGATCAGCCGGGCGCCTGTCGGGCGGGCACGAGCGCGACACAGTCAGAGAGGCCGGGTGGAAACGGGCCCGGGGCAGTCGGAGGGGACACCTAATCTTCTGCGGACGGACACGTGTCAGAGGGGGACGAGAACATATCGGAGGCGAACGGGCACGTGTCGGAGGAGGACGGATCCCTATTAGAGGGACGGGTACGTGTCGGAGGCGAACGGGTACGTGCCGGAGGGGGCGGGGATGTATCAGAGGGGTGGGCACGTGTCCGAGGGGACGGGCACGTGTCGGAGGCGGATGGGGACGTGTCAGAGGGGGACGGGCACGGGCCGGTAGGACATAGGCACGGGGCAGTCGGATAAGATAGCGGATCTCTGGTCAGCCGGTGGCAAGCACGGGCCACGTGAGACGAGCACGGGGCAGTCGGATAAGACAGCGGATGGCTGGTCAGCTGGTGGTATGCACGGGGCAGTCGGATAAGATAGCGGATCGCTGGTCAGCCGGTGGCATGCACGGGCCATGTGAGACGAGCTCGGGGCAGTCGGATAAGATAGCGGATCGCTGGTCAGCCGGTGGCATGCGCGGGCCACAGTGAGACGAGCTCGGGGCAGTCGGATAAGACAGCGGATCGCTGGTCAGCCGGTGGCAAGCACGGGCCACGTGAGACGAGCTCGGGGCAGTCGGAGATGAGCATGGCCCGACGAAGGCGGTGCGTGTTAAAGAAGAAGGGCACGGGCCGGAGTGGATGCGAACACGGGCCAGCTGCGAACGGACACCGGTTATTTCGGCAGTGGTCTGTAGGGGACGGCACATTTCAGCTGTGCACGGATGCAGCCGTAGCTAGCCGTACCCTTTGGCACCATTAGGAAACTAGATTGGGTCAGTCTGGAGCCGGCCTGGTTCTGTTGGCGGCTGGTGCGGTTCAGGCGGCTGGTGGCGTCAGATAAGCATGCGTCAGTCCAGGACAAGTGAAACGGTACGAGGGCATTACGTATTTTGTACCCAATACGCATCACTTACCTAATCCAGCGGAGGAAACTACATTCGTTTCTCCGCATGCATCTCTTGTTTGTTCAGACGACCTTTCAACATCATCAAAGGGTTCTAAAAAGGCTCGCCAGGCAGCACAACCTATGCCGGTTGATTTACGGCTAGGCCGTGATCAATACCAGGCGCGTTCCTCATTCACTACTGCGTCAAAGGTCGGCAAGGGATTGCCAAACTGAATTTCATTCGGTGCTCGATACAGAACTCTGTTCCTCGAGAAAACGGCTCCGCTCAGTTTGTCATAATCTCTGTGCCTGTAAATGGCATTGCATAGCAATCACGACAAGGTCTTTGACGCAAATATGTGACGATTTGTCGCAGTCGAATGCAGTGGCTTATACAACCTGACTATATGTAACCAGCGGCCTGTTTACATCAAATTGTTTCATACTGCCATAGACACTTATAGCACATATTATGTTCATTGATCATGATCTACAAAATAAGGGAGGCCGCTGTTTCAGGTAAAAAAACATGTTCCTCGCCTATTGCCATGCATATTTTCAAAGCTTGCCCTGCAGCCTGATCAGGCAACTACCCAACCACTTATCCTGGTTTATTCCGTTCATTGTTCTTTGTCACCAGATAGTTTTAGGCCAGCGAGCTTCATAGCTCAGCGTTATACTACGGATTACGGGCCTGGGGGGTGGGTGGGGGGGGGGGGGGGCGTTTGTTTGCTGCTGTTGGGCAACAGCTTCTCATGTAATCCTGATGGGGCGTGGCTTTTCTGACCAGCTTTCGCAGAAAGTTGTTTGTATTTTCGCTTAGATTGGTCCAAGGCGATTACGTTCAACTTTGCCTGAAAATAGAGTTCGCCATTTCTCACACGTATTGTGCAGGGCTTCGAATTACGAGTGGAGGCTGTCAAATAAAACAAGCTGCAAATATTGTCACACCGACTGGTAAGTTCGAAAAGAAAAAAACAAAAGTTTCATAAAGTGTAACGCTGTGTGACAATCCCTGCGCCAGAACATTTCGCCTCGACAAACGCTCGGGCGTACCTGCTCAGTGCTCACACTCAGCAGTAATATCTGAGGACAGCCATGGTATCTATAAAAATAGCATTGCACCCAGCCATATTCTTCACGAATCCTGTCACCTAACTAATCCTTGCAGATGTCTCTTGACAAGAGCATGCATCGCAGGTTAGTGATATCGGTTGATGATTGGTTGGCGATTGTGTGCGTCAGTGAGGTTACTTTCCTCTGAACTTTATTCTATGTGACCAGCATCACCTTTTTGTAGGCCTTAGCCACTGGCGTCACTTCTCAATTTGTAAAGGAGTTGTCTGATAACTTCCGCCTTACGTCCTGGTTGGATACGGTGAAGCAACATTAATGTAATGCAATGGGGTCGTTCGAGACATCTATTTCCATGAGAAATGTGTAAAAAGTGCACGCTTTCTGGTGTAGCGTGCTCAGCGTTTCCGCATAAAACAAATCAGCCACACCACCACCATGCGATCTTGAACCCCACACTTCGGGACAACATGCTCAACGGGTAAACAGATCCAAGAAGTCCGCGAGCTCCAACCTGAGAACTACCCCGAACCTCCTGGATACGGCGGGCCTAGCGGACAACGATGGGGAACGTCACTCCGCATGCGCACAATAAAACTGACCCAGCTGGCCATCGAGCTGATCCATCCCTCCCCCCCCCCCCCCCGCTGTCCCGACCCGCTCTCGATCCTTTGGCTCATCCCCATCACGAAGAACGGACCAGAGGGGCGCGATGAGAGAACGGAACGCGGCGCGGCCGGAAAACTATGGAAATTCGAAGCCATGAGTAAGACGGAGGAGGCTGGCAGCCGCCGGGGGACAATGAATTGGGCCGTTTTTCTCGTCGCCGGTCATAAAGCTGGCGGGCGCGCGCCGAGTGGAAGCGGCCGACGGGCGCCCCGGCTATGGAGATACCCGCTGATGGCCGCCAGTGCGGGGAACGGGCGCGTCTGAAGCGCCGCGCCGGCGGCCGCCCGCGCCACGATCGCCGCCCGACGAGAGCCGTGGGAGATGGCAGCTGCGCGGCCGCGGCGCAGCGGCCGGCGCGCTTGCTTTTTACCACAATCGGCCCGCTCCGGGGCAACAATGTGAGACAAAGGCGGGCCTTATCTGCCTTCCTTAATCTAATGGCCGCCGCTCCACGGGCCTATAGCGCCGGGATGGCTACATATGAGGATGTATGGCCGGCCGGGGTCATTTGAGGCGTTATCCCGGCGTAAAATCCGCCCGGCCGCCGCCGCTCGTCGCCGGTCGGGGATTTCCCAGCCCGCTCGGTGACCATTCTCGGCCGCGCATGCCGAGGCGGCGAAAAGGTGGACGATGGTAGGGGGGGGGGGGGGGTCCTGAGGAGAGGAGATTCTCTGAGAGCGGAGGGCGAGTGAGGTAAAGCCGCCACTGGACACGAACGCAGCAAACCGGGCCGGCCGGGACCTGAAGGGGCGACTGGCTTGTTCAAGGGTGTTTCCGAGCACCAAAGTTTGGACGCCACACGGTGGTGTAGGACCTGTAAGACGCCTCTCCAATCTTCAGCGGCTGTTCGGAGCTGCTTCGGTAGTGCGCGTTTGTTGTGTCAGTGCAGCGGCTCCATCGCTATTGCGACATAACCAGCTGGTAAATACAGCTGCCACCGGTGCCAGCGCCATAGTGCCCCCCTAACGTCCCTGTCCGTCTTTTGTGGTATTCTACACTGCCTGTTAATGATGCATTGGCGCCCCAGCTACACGCGTTCTGAGCTGTCCTCTGAATCGCTATAAACGGTGGATGTACCACTGCTATGGTACGAGCACCAAACGTTATGTGAATTTTATTCAAACGGTGGTGCATTAATCACTCTTCTGTGTACTGAGGTCAGTGGCATGGTGGGTTTCCGGGAGGACTACACGAAATACTGATTTATGCACATTATGTAATAACGCTGGGAAACCATCCACAAACTTCAGGCAAATGACGAAAATGTCACACCCCTCAGCGTGTCTCCTGCAAGTTATCATGCCTTAATAAGGCGTTTATGGCTCTGGCTCACACTGGATGTTGTTAAACAGCGTGGGCCTGGGCGTATAGGCACGTCACGTCAGTTTCTACTCAATTCGCTGTGCCCACTTGCAAAGGTGAGCTAACCCCCGAATTGTGGTTATCTCAAAGCGCCAACGTAAAATCCTGAGGTGCCACTCGATTGTTCGCTTCCTTTCCGACTGATATGCGCCCGGGTAGGTATTTTGGTTTGCACACATCGGCTGCCAGAATCTTTATGCGCCCATGACTCATTGTTCTCATCAGCTCATGGATATAAACGAGTTGATATCAACCAACATGTGTGGTGTTATGCAACAGCCAGGCCCTACACGAATTTCACTCTTGTCATTCAGCCGAACTGTCAATAGCTTAAAAGCGTGCCCAGCTTCAACGCAACGCAATGAAATCAACATTACACCCGGCGGACTTAAACATCGAGGCAAGCGACGCTGGATGACCAACGCATTGTTTCCTTTCAGGAAAGTACCTCATGCACTAGCGTCACCAGCATAGAGGCAGAAGTGAGTCTGGTAAGGTTGACAAATCCTCATGCGGCATAAGCTCATTTCCTTTCGCCTGCCCCGTTTGTTTTTGGATGGCCGTGATGACATTGCGTTTTTGACTGTTTTAAATTAATTGATCCCCAGCTTTGCGCCCCAGCTGAAAGTATCACTTGGTCTCGGCATGCGTTTTCACTGCGTAGGTGAGTTCTGTTGCGGGGGCATCTTCGGCTATCCCTTCTAGCCCGCAGCGCAGGCCCCTCCACGCCCAGACATCGTCATCCCGATCGTTGGGGCCGGTGTACAGCTAACATACTGGGATGTGGGGGAGCTCACGGCACGGCTCCCCAGCTGGCACCGTCCACCATGTACCGCAGCTGTGGCCCGTGGGGTCTTGTTACCGTATACCGACCGAAACCGGTGCTCCTGCGGGCCATTGGTATGACATTCATACGACAAATACGTTTGGCTTCAATCAGGCATCGGGCCGGTGATTGTCCAAAGGCCAGCCGGTCGCCCAGAACCCCTCGCAAGTTCACACGGGAAATTTGACCACACCTTATTCAAAATGCAGCCCTGGAATGAAATGTTAATGTGGGCCTATGTATTGCATGCTGCCTGTTGGCTGCCGGCCGCCTCCGGAGGCAGTGTCCTGCGTCCTGCCCAGGGTGGTGGCAGCGGCGGGCACCAACTAACTCACTGGTTACGACGGCCGGCGAGTTGAGCAGGAAGCTGACGCAGGCGGCGCCGGTGCCGTGGCCAAACAGCGTCACCTTGTCCGGGTCGCCACCAAACTCCTGCACGTTCTCCTGGATCCAGTGCAGCGCCGCGATCTGGTCCAGCAGGCCGTTGTTGGTCACGCGCGCCCGGCCGCGCTCCACGTTTGTGTTCAGGAAGCCTGTGGACCGGAACGAGACCTTATTCAAGGTTCGCGCGGGGACTGGAAAGATTCGCTTGTCTTCACAGAGTGTGGCGCAGAAAGATTGTGTTTTGGGTACGATGATTTGCTTTGCACGTTCGACGTGCTCTTCGTGTCCCCTGTCTTTCCATCTCCTGTTTTTACAGACTCTCCTTGTGCCGCCAGAAGTCGTGTGTGGCATGCTAGCCATCCCCCCCCCCCCCATCCTGGTCGACAGGCTAGCAGCTGCTCAGGCGCACACGGACCCGGGCGGCTTCACTCAGAGGATAGTTAACAAACGCGCAGACTCAGAGACACTCAGAATACAAATAAGATACCTCCAGCTCAGAGACATTCAGAGCGTGACATAGGATCTGGTGTCGGCCAGGACCGCTCTCAAAGTCAGTCACATGCAGTCAGATTCAGTCATCGTTGGCAAGATTCAGCATAAGTCGGGCAGACTCGGTCACATCCGTTCAGAGTGGGTCGAAGTCACTCAGCGTCAGTTAGTTGGGTAGCCTGCTTTATGCATGCATCGCAACAGAGTGCAGCACTTTTTCGCGGAAGATAAGCTACAATATTGATGTCGCCATTCAAAGTCCACATTTCCCTTTGGCAGAAACGCTGGTGAAGTTCGTCGTGTTCGCCAGCCAGCTATCTTCCACTTCCCGCGTAATGCATTAAAGACATCTCAACGGCATCACTGTATGTCCATAAGTAGGTGAAGGCATGTGGTAGGTAAGGTTTGGTGGAGCGTGGGTTCCCATCAGCGTGAACAAATTGTACGGCTTTTCAACTAAGCTAGGGCACACCATCCACGAATTCCTATCAATAGGAAGACAATATGCTTTACAAAGAAAAACAAGTTAATAATGATTGTGCAGCATTTCATAACATATCAGGGGACTTTTCGGTTGGCAATTTGCAGGAATTTTAAAGGGCATATACATACATCGTATTTGCATATACCGTTTAATGTTATTCTGAGCCCATCTACCTTACATCAAAGCCTTCACGCCGCCTCCGTTTCTTGTTCAATTACCATCGTCCAACTCGCGTGGAACAATAAAGCCACGCCGGCAATCCTAAAAACGCCATGCGTAAAAAGCAGCAGCCGTCCCAAGATCAACATACAATTAGGGCGTGTCTCAGCCTGCAAGCGCCCTCGGCCCCATTTCCAGCGGGAAGTCTGCACTGGACAGTTGCCCGGCGATGGTGCCTCGTTAGGGTCGGACGCGCGCCCCAAGGCGGCGCGGCTCGCGCGGGAAAAACGGCGCCGTCCGAGCTGGCGGGACGGGAGTAGACTGTGTTTCCCCGAGTACACGCGCCCGACTGCGACCACCCGTCGAGCCGTGAAGTGAGCGAGCTGGCGGACAGGTGCAGATCTGACGCCGTGCTGTGACATGGGTCACTGCAGTCGGCGGCAGACAGAGTCGGCGAGCTCGGTTTTGAACCGAGTGTCCCGCCAGGCTTTACGGCGGCGACAACCGAAGCAGTCTGAAGACAGCGCCAGGCGCCGACTGACCCAGATGCCGGCGTCTGGCGTAGGCACCCTCTAAAAACAGTTTACCCACGATGTGCCGGAATATTGGAGAGCCGAGGCGAGTCCGTCCACTTTCAATATCGAGCGGTCAGCGACGTCGACGTGCAATAACGGAACAGCTGTTGGGAGGCCGGCACCCAGGCGTCTCTGGCCGCCGTCCACCAAGACCGGACCACCTCCGGGCTGGGGTGGGGGAGGGGGTCCCCCGACGTGGCGTCCTCCAGTGCCTAGTGCACTGACTCCGCATAGGCTCACAAAAGTGCGCATAACATAACATAACAAAAAAAAGCACAAAAAAACGCATAAAAACATCACAAAACCGCATAGACTCACAATGCACTCTATAGACCGCATCATGATGAGACAGCACGCCTGGATAGCTCTCCACGAACGCCAATTGTAAGCCCTCACAAGAGCAAACACAAGTTCTGTGGTGGCTTCACCGCGGCCGCCCGCTCCGTCCGCGTCCCTCGCGTGGACGGCGGCAGCTGGCGCAGCGTCAGGGCTGCGCCAGGTCCGGCCTTGCTACCCGGCCGTCTCCGCCTGGGCAGTGGCGTCCAGCCGACACGACCACCTGGCGACAGAGCCAGCCCCCGCACCCACCGCCTGGGGCCCTAGCGCCGACGCCGCCCATTACGACGTACGGCGCCACTCCCAGCGGCGTCTCCGTCCATCCAGCCGCAACTTCATCAGGGCTTCGGCATCACGCCCCCGGGGACGGTCGCCCTCATCACAGTCCTGCGCCACGGGCGCGCCCAAGGCTGTTAAACGGGGGGGGGGGGGGGGGCGAGAGTGCCGCGCATTGCATTTGAATCACCGCGTGCGTTGTGTCTTCTGTTGAAGCATGCTTTTTTGGAAGAAATGCGTGAATTACATTTGCTCCCATCCTCTGAATCCGCCACTGCCAACCGTAGACGTGTCTCGGACAACGCCCATCCCCTCTACCCTCGCCGACATAACTCAGCAGAAGCCCGCGACCGCGGGGGCGTTTCCGGCGCACCCCTCCCCACCCTTGTGCGCAGCGTCCGGCTCTCAACCGAGACGAGATGTGACATCGGCCGCCTCCTCCCCTGCCGCTGTCGTCGTCGACGCGTCGTGGGCGACGCCGGACCCGCCTCATTGATCGGCGGCGAGACAACAGACCCTTGCCGCACTTCTGGAGCGGCACCAGCCGGACGGTGGTCGGGGCAGCAGCCGGAGCAGGGGTCACCAGGTTCGCGGCCGGCGCGCAGCCCGTCCATGATTAAACGGGCCGCCGCCGGTCATTAAGATATCCCGGTTAAGTCCGGATCCGGTCCCGGCGTAATGCGCCCGTGGCAGCGCGGCGACGCGGCGGCTGTGTCCGCCCACTCGACAGTCGCGGAGCCGCGCCCCCTGAGGCACGTGACGGGTGTCCCTGAGGCACGTGACGGGTGCGGTGCCGCTGTCCCGTCCCGCCTCCGCGACCCCGCCCTGAATAATCCGCAGCCTGCGTGTATCCGGGATGTGTGTATCCGTCAGCGGATCCCGCCGGGACCCCGCGGTTGTGGCGCACCGAGGTCGGCGCCCAGAGCCCCCCCCCCCCCCCCCTGGCTCCGACACCGGAGCGCTCGCCTCGGGCCGTTCGTCGCGGCCGCCGCGCCGTGCGCCATCGCCGGCAGCCGACAGTCGTCGCCGGCCAGTGTCGAAACTCAATATCCGTCACTCGTCACGTCTTCGCCAGCTGTCGGGCGGCCCTCAGGCGAGATTAAAATGCGCCCGACGATGAGTTACTGATCTGACGGCCGCGGCCGGCCGCCATTAAAATCACGGTCTGTCGCCGCCTGCCGGGCCGAGGCGCATGCCGAGGGGCCGTGAGCGGGCCGGCGCCGTCGGCGGACGGCTGAGTGACGCGCTCGGATGCGCCGGGCCAGACCGGAAGCCGACCAGCACCGGACCGGGGGCCGACCGACACTGGACCGACACTGAACCGGGGGCCGACCGACACTGGACCAGGGGGACCGGGGGCCGACACGATCCCCTGTCCTACTGGACACGGCACTGGACCGGGGGCCGACCGACACTGGACCGGGGGCGGGATGCCGTCGACGCTGTCCATCCCCAGCGAGCGTAAATTCAGGGGTTTGGTGGGCGGGGGAGGGAGCTGTACTCTTAGGTGACAAATAAAGGGTGTTTGTGAGCACCAATAAGTGAAGATGGGCCGTGTGCTATGAACGCTCCGTAACAACGCTAAAATTTTGGGACCGAACTGAAATGGTGGGAGGCATTTTTAAGGTGCTTGTGCCAATATGCTATAGCCAAAAACAACGTCCCCGCTACGTGTGCATTTAGCAATGGATATCCGAAGGAGAATTTCGATTGAAAATCGTAGGTGAAGGATATGAAACACGTGGTGTGGCCGACTGGAGTCATGAACTGGGCGTGCAATAATGATATCCGCCGGCATCAAGTTCTGGCTAAGCTTTTAATATGTTTGCTGTTATTCCCATCAGTAGGTTGTGAGTTTTTTTTACTTGTCCGATATATGCCGGCATATCGTACCATCCCAAGTGTCTTATATACATGCATGATATATATATATATATATATATATATATATATATATATATGTATATATACCTATATGTATATATATATATAATGCATATATATATATATATGTGCACATATATATGTATATATACCTATATATATAATGCATATATATATATATATATAACTTCCATTTGGTCTCTTTTTCATTTTCTTCTATCGCTTACTACTGATCACCTGGTAAAACTGCACGTACCTGTTGCCCCGAGTGGCGTCACACCTAAACCTGCATGTGCCTGGCCCTATCATGTAGCAAATCATGCACGCCTACGCACAAGCTAGTCACAACAGCGGCTTCCACCCGGTATGTCGGCGAGACCTCCCCCGCCTGTAGGGATCAAATGCCAAATTCGAGAATCCTGAGAAGACTGCACTATGCCCATGATATCCCCAGCAAACGCCGCGCTCCGAGACGGGCCCGTGTACGCTGGCCTGGTTAGCTGCGGAATCTCGCGCAGCTGTAGGAGACGGGCCTGTGCACGCTGGTCTGGTCAGCTGCGGAATCTCGCGCAGCTGTAGGAGACGGGCCTGTGTACGCTGGTCTGGTCAGCCGCGGAATCTCGCGCAGCTGTAGGAGACGGGCCTGTGTACGCTGGTCTGGTCAGCTGCGGAATCTCGCGCAGCTGTAGGAGACGGGCCTGTGTACGCTGGTCTGATCAGCTGCAGACTCTCGCGCAGCTGCAATGACGAGCAGTGCCTGCTGGTATCACATGGCCACGGGTTCTCAGCGAATTAAGGGTAGCTTTCCGCCGTGGTGCCCTTTAATGTTCGTTCTCAGATGGTCATTCAGGCTTATCATAAGCTCGGTCACGAAGTGTTGATTCACGCAGAATTTTGCACAAAGCACAAAGCGCGGGGACGTCTTTCATTCGATGCAGATCCTACTTCTAGGTGCTTCATTGAATGCGTTTCCAAATGGCGTGCGAACATGAGCGAAGAGGATCCGGTATCCCAAAACGGGTAACGAGATTTACAGCGCTTAGGATACATTATACCATGAAGAGTCTCTTCAGTGCATTGAGGCTGGCCAATGTGTGTTTTCTACGGGAAGAAGCCCAATTCTCACAAATCTGTGTTGCAAAAACTGTCAAGCCACGAAGCCATTTGCTTGTCATCTGTTTATTCAGGCGAGGCTTTTATGCAGCATTGCGTCATTGCCTTAATTTCACCTCATCCATTCGTCTACGACTGACAATGTGACAATTCAAATGGCCAGAAATCTGAATCACACGGTTCAAAAACCGGTTCATGTCCCGACGACTCGGTGTTAAAGCGACTCGAACCATAATAAAAATGCCAAGGAAGCGGATGATCATACTGGTAAAATGATGTGTCGAAGTTGCAAAACCCTCTATCTGTTATCGTGCCTAAATAGTGCATCGGTCAGTTTTGGGGGAGCTTTAAGGATTGATATTAAATTTTAATAACAACGAAAACTGAAGGTGCAGAACCAACAACTTCATGGTGTAAGCGAATAGAGCGGCCGCAACGTAATCACGCAACCCAAAATGACCCGATCTGCACGTGTACCAGCAATTGTCTGAAAACGGGCCAGCATTACCTTTGCCGAATCTCATCTCGGACGCGAAGGCAGTTTACCAAACGTGGAAGAATTGGTTGCCGAAGAAATTCACAGCTATTTTTCCTGCCCATGGTGACCAAAAGCCTAGAATATACGTGTTTTCACGATGCTGTCGCTGCAATCGCCAAACCACAAGTCCTTTGAACTTCATCAATACTGGTGATTTAAATCGACAGAGTTTCAAACCATCTACTGCGCAAATGCCGCACCAGTGGACCAACCCTCGTTGCCTTCTCCTAAACGGCACCTTTTAACGCATTGACCAGCCTATGAATGTTGGTTGGCACAGATGTCCGGTTCAATCAGCCGGGTTTTTGGCATCAGCTGTGCGACAACAGCCGACTGATCTCGCATCCGTCATCGGCTGACTGGTCTCTAGCCCCACGAGGCGTCCTACCGGACATCGTCTACAAGATTGCTACGGCCTTTATACGCCATAATGCCGCTGATGAAACTAACTGAGCTGCGTTATGTTCAAGAAGCGAAATCTGCTAGACATATCTTGTTTTTTTCAAATTTCAGTGTCGTGATATCGGTTATTTGAAAAACCATCATGTTCTCCACTAGGTAGCAAATAAAGAAATTAATTCCAAATTGTTCGAAGTAAGCTTCTAGCCCGAAGATTCAAGGCCAAGAAGATGCAACTTTTTGCAAGGCGAGCGTTGCGCGTAGTGGCATAATCGTTTCAAACTATAAAACAAAAAACAAAGAAAAAGTGCATCAGCCAATCTTCATGGAGCAAGCTGCAAATCATTAGATACATATAACTATCCAACATTTTTCCAAACAAACGGACAGCATTTTCGGATGCCCCACAACTCTCACTCCACCGCAGAGCCCCATTCTCCGTAACCGACGCCACAGCGACCTTTGTGGCGCACCGTTCGCGTCCGCGGCGGTCGCCAACGTCGCCTGATCTCGGCTTGCTGGCGTCGGTAGATCCGTTTTTCGCCGGTTGTTTGCCGGCTCGCGTCGTCGACTGCGATCAAACCTGCCGCCGTTGCCGGCGGGACGGCGGCCGCGCGCGCTAGGCCTCCAGTCGTCAATTGTTCGCCCGGGAGACGGCCCTCGAGTTGGCGAGCATTGTGCGGCGCGCGCGCGGCGCGGAAAACAAGTCTCTCCACTCCTGGCGTGACTTCGACACGATAAAGTTCTCGGCGGAAATTGTCCAGGAGGATGACGGGATGACAGCGGTCTGGAGCGCGGCGCCGAGGCGCGCTGCGATCTCCGAAGCTGGAAATAGAAGCAGGATATGCTCAACTCCCCGGGACGTGGCTTAGCCGGGCCTTGAATGTATCTGAAACCAGTGTTCAGTGTACCGCTGCTGCTGGCGATTTTCACCCGGTTCGGCTGGGATCATACATAGCTCAGTTTCTTGGCCCATTCTCCAAAATCACGTGGTTAATGTTCGGCCTCGCGAGCGATGTTCACCACATGTGATATGATAGGCTTGTTGATCCAGTCTAAAAACCCGCACGCACAAATACGCTATGATGTCGGCGCGGCTCACGCCGCCATCACCACAAGTACGGCACATCTTCCCTGTGTGCTCTTGTTAAGTGGTGACGGCTATGAAATGGGCTCATTTTGTATACTATATTTTTCTTTGAATATGTAGCCTTCATGCAGATACTGTCTAATAAGGCGGATTCAAAATATTTTGGTGTCATGAGGTCTCTGTATAGTCATTACAAGGTATTTAGCTACCGAAAATATGAAGCTTGCGCGTCGAAACTGGGTCCATCCCACGGGACGGCATCGCAGCAACAAGAGGCAAATAGTCTCTGACGAGGAAGAAAACGGACGCCCGTACCGACAAGCAAGGGTCGTTGCGTGCAGTTTGTTGTGCGTGCAGTGCGTGCGTTCGGGACGCATTGGGGACTACGGTGACATTCCAGGAGCTAGAGCAGGGCTAGGCCATGAAACCAACTCTATTGTGTGGTTACGCGTGCCGGCCACATAAGGCTCAGATATTTCAATGCTAACCAGTCCACAGACGCGGCGACGGCCGACCAGTGCGGCCTAAGCCGAATGAGATCGGGCCGTGTATACAAGTGATTAGTCCTTTTCGTCGTGACCAATATCACCGATAAATTTGCATTCATCGCAAAGGCTTATTCACAGTTGCCAAAACTTACTGCAAAATCAAAGACTTTTTCGATTGAAGTTTGGACCCTTGGCCCCAAGCTCCCGCATTACTGCATTCTGGGTAGCGATGCTGTACGGTCATCATGGGACTAAGTTATATGGCACCAACGCGACGGCGGCGTGAAAACGCTGAACTTTGCTGCTGGTTTGAGCATAAATATGCTCAAAAGTCTATTTTTCAACTTGGCATATTCAATGGAACATTGAAAGCTGGGAAATGGCGTTGGTTTGCAACAGAGCCATAAAATAATTGCTGAAATGCGCTTCCAGCCTGCCCCAAACAGACAGATGAGGAAACCCATTTACCAGTGATTTATCCTGATGAACTCCAGCCGGAAGTGCTTAGAAACAGTCTGTACAAAAGAGTACAACATGCAATAACAACAACATAGGATGGAAATGGGATACGGCGGGCCAGACGGACTCGCAGCACCTTGGAACGCGCATTGAGAAGTTGGAATGCACATCCTGTGGCCCTAGGGTGAGCGCTGTCAGGGTGGATGGTGTGGTTACTCGGGCGGCTTAGATATAGCGTGTTAGCAGAATTTTCCTGTCAAGTAGGCTGATTTCTGGAAAGTCTTGCCATTTCTGCAAGTCAGAGTCTAGGCCCATATCTCAGCTGCAAAATAGTCTAACAGATATTTTTGGGTAGTGGTGGGGGGGGGGGATTATTCTCTGCGCGCCAGTTTTGTCTAACCCAGCCAACATTATAGATCTGCAAGATAGCCAACACATGGGAGGTTTATGGCACAGCAATAGCAACATTGTTGGCACCTGGCTTCTCATCATATAACGTTTGTTTTATATTTCACTCCATATAGGTACTGTAGTGCGAAGAAATGTGCGCAATCATTGCCCATTGATTAATGTAACGTAAAAATTACATGTCATGTGTTATTCACCTGTAAAAACTGTTTTTACAAAAACGCATCACATAAAGATTTTCACGCGCTTTGACCTTGACGAATATGGCGCGGGTGCTGCAACTAAAAACAGTGAAAACGTGGTTTAGTAGGAATTATTTTGGCGATCAGATCCTGGTATTGACTGGTCTATGGAGGTTTTAACCTGAAAAATTATCATATCTATTCACATAACATTAAAATAAGGGTGTAGAACAGGCTTGCCATCCAGTTCAATAGCGAAATCACCGCTTTTTCATATGACTAGTATCAACCAACCTTTGCATAGCACCAATCAAAAAACATACTGCGGGCTACCAAATTTTAGTCCTATCGTGACGTCCCGTCTGCGTAGCCTTTTCTAGTTGTCTTGTTTGACCCGATCACTAATTTCCAAGCATCGTTTTTTTTTGTGAACAACGTGCACATGCAAATCAGTGGACCTCCAGATGTTAAACTCTCAGGAAATTACAACGCATCGATTAAATGCATAGGTATGGGATGCCAGGGGTGAGTGGTACTATTAGCTCAGTTTCTGGCATCACACATGTGATGCCAGCCGATACTCTCATGCCTGTTACCGCCTAACTCGTTCCATGCCACGTAAGGCGTTTTATTGGTAATTTGTCATTGGCCAAAGGCATATCTTGTTTGATATGCGCGCCTCACCGAATCCCCTGCCTGCGGGGCTACACACCACCCTAAAGATACGCGATAGGTAATGAATCATTGTGGTCGAATACTATGTCGGCCGAGGCTGAAGGCGCATGACAAGGATAGGGGAGGATACTTGTGCCGGCTAATGTAATGAGAGGAATGGAGTGAGCGATGCCGAAACACTTGAAACTGTACAAGTGTATGCTAACATGCATGTAGCGAGTATCAGCTAAACCAGGGAAGGGGATGGAGGAGGTCGTCTTAGGGTTGTGGGTTCGAATCCTTGCTGCAATTGGCGTAAAAGATCGCAATTTGAAATGACAAAAGAATCTGAACGTGTCATTACACCCACCCCCTTCCAAGCCCACTATCACCCTGTTTACATGGGCGGCTGCGATCCGAATTAAGCCGGGACTCGTCCTCGATCGGAACTATGGGGCCATGTATAAGCTGACGCGCCGTTCCGCTGATTCGAATCATGCACCGGCGGAAATCCCTTCTCGTGAGAGAATCATCCGTTCAGTAAGGGATTTCGGTCGAATTATCGGTGGTCAAGGCTGCTAAAGGAAACTTTCTGTAAATGGTGCTTTCGCATACAGTTCTGTTCAAGACCATTTCAGATCTGCTTGGTGCTGTCGCTTTTTCAAGGGTTTTTGGCCATGGCTCAAGACGATCCAAGTCCAAAATGAAAAGAAAAAAAAGAGAAAGAAGGTGAAGTGAACACCATGCTGCTACAAGCACTGCGATTATTGAGGGCATTGGGAGGCAAGCGGCGCAGAAATGTTCACGCAATTTAAGCTTATTAGGCCCTTGATCAATGCAGACAGCAGGTGTCAGCAGTGTTCGGTGTTATCCTTCCGTTTCAAGGTTACATTAATTTACATGTGGAGCAGGCTCCATACTTTCAAAAACCATGTGGAACTAACATCATTTTATTTAGCCTTGACTTGTTCTCACCTTAATTTTTGAATTCCTCTTGAAATTCTAGCAGATAATACTACTAAGTTTCTTTCATTAAGTGATTGCCTAAAGGACCCGGGATTATTTTACAGATGTTCCCCCTATGCCTTTAACATTTGGTTGACAAGCTATGGGATGGAGAGATGGGTTCAATATTGGATGACTGGCTCCTCAAGGAAATATAAAGGTACATCACAGTGGTAGACCAGCTGTAATCAAATGGCAGGGCTTAAATGTTTTAAATGTTAAATGTAGGGGGCTTAAATGTTTGCTTTTGATGCAATTAGGCTGTTGGTTCCTAGTCAGTTTAATGTGAGTGAGATAGGTAACTCGGCAATTCCTGCTTGATACGGAGGTTCAACAAATAAAAATAATTGCAGTTGGTTTGGAATGTGAAATATTTTTAACAATAGGTCCAGAATTGCCCAATGATGGTTTGGAAACATCAATAAAGCAAATGTGAACACTGGATGTAAATAGCTGTCATCAGCACTCTGCTAAATCTAGGTTGGTTTATTTCACGTACAAGAACACAGTACATGAATTGAGTAATACTTAACACAAAGGGGTGTGCTGCATGGATAACATGTCTGTGATGCATATCATTACCTATTTTTGTACTGGTGAGCAGGCTGTTACCTTGGCGCTTTTTTGATGAATGGCTTGGCGAACGATGAGGAAGGGAACTCAACTTTCGTCATAACGAATAAATTCTTATGAAATTTGAGCTAAGATTGCTTTCGTCATAACACAGCTCTCTCGCTGGTTCACATATTTTGATCTTGGGACTGTGCAAATACAGCTGGTTGTGTCACCTAGCCATCAGTCCATGTCAGCCCAATGCTGCTGACTGCAAGGATATCAAAAGCAGTATTTCAACCCCGGTAGGTCAAGGAAGCAAATATCTGCATTCTGACCTTCTAGTCCATGCCAAGTCTGAATGGCAATGCTGCCCTCAGGTATTGCTGCTGCATTGGACGGGGGTGCAAAAATAGTTACACAATTTTGGCCACTAACTGTGTATCATTTAGGAGCCATTTCTGTAGCTCAGCTTATTGTTGCAAGCTGCTCATGAATACATTAGTGTGGGAGTAGATGATATGTTTCTGGGGCTGGGCAAAGTACATGACATTATGCCGGGTGGCCCAGCTGATCAGTGTGGTTAGTGTGTGAGTGTCATTGGCCAATATCCGGAGATGCTGATGTCTTAGTCCTTGAATAGCAACAAGTATTCATGTGTCACAATCTCCAACCATGATCCACATTGCGAAATGGGAGGCAGTAGCCTTGCTTGCACTTCTTGGAGCTATTGCCATGTACGGATGGACTAACACATGTTAGTTTAACGTCATCTATGTCATTGCCATAAAGTGGCTTATAGTTTTACTTATCAGTTCAACTTGCTTGCCATTCCGACGTAAAGCCAGTCTCGCCCACGTAAACGCAGCTCGGCGAGAGGTTTAACGTCGTATGATCCGCTCCGATCTTAATTAGAATTACCACCGGCTGCCCATGTAAACAGGGTATGTGAGTACGAGAACACTCTCAGATACACGTCTATAGTGCTACTGTCAAAATGCATACGCACTGATGTACGCTCCGTTCCACCGCCGACCAGCAGGATCCCCAACTGCGGGACCCTCGTGCCCTCCTCCGGGCTCCTCACCTAACATCTATCAGGATACCTCGCGCGCTGTTTTAATACATGGCCGGTGCGGCATCTCCCAGCTCCAGACTTGGACGGATGGTGAACAACTCGGTTAGTCGGACCATGCGCATTTCAGCTCCAATCGCCACTCGTCTGTTCTGCGCGTGCGACACAGACAACAGTTGCCGTCAGAGCGTGAGGCAGAGCATCCGGCTAGGTAAGCATGACCTGGCAACGCTCATGATGCTCGAGCACGGCATCAAATCCCTCAAAAAGTGTGAATCTCCTGGGAATGTTGGCCGACACCCAGAATGTAGAAAGGACCAAAACCCCCTCTCGCCCTGACACCGAGCGACCCCCGCTCCCTAAGGAGAAAAATACGAAATGCGGCGAGAGAGGCACAAAATGCAGTGAACTAGAATCGCTTTGAACTAGGGTGGGAGTGAAAACTTTCATCGCAAAAAGACATTGCGGGAGTGAAAAAAGTAATTCACAAAAGATGGAACTTGTGAGCTAGTAACTGATGCTTTAGCAAACAAAGACTTCTATTTCAAGCTGACGTAGACGTAATACCATAAACCTGCCAAAACCGTTTTGTTTTTTAACATCTTTTACCACTGTTCACACAAAACAAAGCAAAGAAAGCCAATAACAAAATAACAGAAAATTCAACAACCATACAACACTCAGAAAATAAAAAAGCCTTGGATTCCTACACATCAGCCCATGACCAAGTCAAACACAATAGACATACCTCTGGCTTCTGTTAAGATGGGGTCAGGGAAGACAAACGTTTTGACACTCTTTCTTACAAAATACCAATGCTTATTTCCATGGACGTGACCTCACTATGCCTACCCTAAAGAGGCTTCACTTCGTCTTATCCTGTCCAACCTGTTTATATCACAGCAGCAGTTGTGAGTTACTGCTTCCTGCACAATTCGTATTGCCACTTGCCATGAACTTAACCAACTTAACCTAACTTAGAGTAGCCCACATGTTGAATGAACATCATCTCAACTCACCTATCTGTTGACAGCAGCGCACGTGATAAAAACGTGATAAAGCTAATTTTGGCTAGTTTCGCCTTACATTTTCATTTAGTTTATTTGCGTATGCTTGTCGACAGACAAAATTGACAACACACAAATAAAAGACCTTAAATGACTTTGAACAGCTTATTTTGATTGCCATGGTTAACCTATGTCAAGGACAATAATGGGTATGCTTCACAAAACAATCTCTTCTCCAAAAGTAACATGACTTAGATGAACATTCCAGTTTTGCCCCTTGCCTTTTCATTTGCAGCAAAGGCATCTATTTAAGCTTGTTTATACATATTTAATGACAAAGTTTAAGAAGCTAGCTTCACATTTTAAATGGAATGGTCTGACTATATGTTACATACTGATATTCACGTCATTCTATAATTGCTATGCAGCTTAAAGTATCCCTATGTTAAAAATATAGTGTATACATACAGTACAGTCATTTGCCAGTCAAGAAACCATGACAACTATGGAAAACGTTTGGCTAAAGCAGCCACGAGGGACCACTTCAAGAAACTTGGGGCAAATAATCAAGAATATGGAACAAAATAAGCCCGTTGCATGCATTGTGGCATCATAATTTGTCTAATGACAAAACTCGATGGATTAAAACATAAAATGGCTAACTCTTGTTACCAATCATGTGCTGAAAGCAGGTTAGGTAAGCAACTACTTGGTCCACAGGCGACTTATTGGCTTCTTCCTGCTCCCCAAAAAACAAAGTCAGCACTTTTCGCATGGTTTGCTGGCAGACAGAGTCACCCCCGAAATATAAACATCAGTCATGCCCGCCAACCTTCGAGATTAAAATACGAAACAAGTAAAAGGTGTGCATGATAAACATATCCAGAGGGCAGCATTTCGCCATCAAACACTTCTGTATTAGCTGCGTCAGGTCTGTCCCAAAGCTCTGTATGACAGCATTAGGTAGCCTTGTCAGGTAGCCTGATGAGTTACTCACCCGACAGGCTTAGATTTATCATTATTGGGCACCGCCATGAACTAAGAAAACGGCTGACCGAGGGTTTAGCAGGGCAAAAATGGCGGTAAAAATAAGTTCCGTAATTCAAATTGTCGCCTTCATTTCCTGTGAATTGTTTACTCTTGGGCTCATATCAAACATGCTTGGGCGGCTGGCGAAATAATCCAATTTATGTATCAAAAACGCGCAAGTTTGCAGTTGGAGCATCTTGCAGAGAAATTGGTTAACATTTTAAGCAGCAGATGTTGCCTGTAAAGACAATCGGAAAGGAGGGAAGAATAAAGTGGTATCACACCCGTATGATACCAAGAAAACCAAAAGTTGCTAAAGAAATATAAAGGCCGATACTTTTCTCGCAAAATTGTGTAATCAGCTGATTTGATTTAAAATCTGTTAACCTAAGTTCTCAAATGGTGATATTCATCTTGTAAATTTAATTTAGAAGACATTTCTCGAACTTCTCACTCTTGCATTTCGGGAGTGATGCAATTTAGTGGTCAAGTTTCCTTGGGAAAAAAGAAATACGTGGAGTAAAATTCTCTTCCAGGCCTTGCTGGTGTTTACACCAGGTTCTGCTTTCGTGGTGTGGTGGTGAGACCTAAAAAATTGGGGATGCGTGAAAACCTTGTATTTGGCACACAGTTGCCGATCGTCATGCATTTTGTGAACAAGTCAAACTTGATGCATGCAAGCGGCTGGAGTCGCTGGGGTTCTTAGACTTGGAGGTACCTGGCGCCCTTGCTCTGTGCATACACAGACATGATTCAGATGTAGTTGAGGCAGGACATAGCCATAGGTGTCCAGGTTCTGTAAAGCCTTGCTTATGGTTAGTGGTTTCATGTGAGCTCGGCTTTGGATGACATCTGAAGGCCTCAGAAAGGGAAATATGGGTTTGGCATGTGCGATTAGACGGCGTCAGGCAGGAGTGAAAAATTTACATAAAATTTGGGGAAAAGGAGTGAAAAACTACTCCTCATAGGGTGTTGCTTTAAACCCAAAGCCGGCAATTCTAGAACACTGACAAAATGTGAGGTGCCATCCAACAACGATCCCACCTCCTGCAGCGAAACGACCTGGTTGCTGCTCGAATGCGTATTCATTGCATCGTTCCCCAAGTTCCCGGCCGCAGACGGCGCCGACGGCACTGCAGGTCCGTCTCGCCGCTCGGCTACCAGGCGGCGTCACCATCGGCCGGCCATTTTTCGGAGCCGGCCGCCGACAATGCGCGGCCGCCGCCGCCGCGGCGACGTCTGCGGCATACGACCGCGGCGTTAGCGCAGTATCCGCCGGGGCGACCGAAGTCCCGGTCAAAACAACCCGCCCGCGGGCCCGTGACGGTGCGTTCGAGGCGTGGAGACGCGCGTGATTGGGGATATTAGTGGGCTGTTTGCGAGGCCGGCTGGCGCGCTCGCCGCCCGCCCGGCGTGGAGCGCCGCTCGAATCTCACGTGCCGCGCCGGATGCGTTGATACATGGCCGCGTGCGCTATCTCGCGACTCCGGTCTCGAACGACTGGTAAACAGGCCCGTTAGTCGCGACCTGCGCAGGTCAGCCATGCGCGGCTCATCTGTTCCGCACGTCAGATGCAGGCAACATTTGATAAATGGAGCGTTAAGCGTCTATTGCAGCATCCACGATGCATGTTGGAGAATGCTTGGCAGCTTCGTCATTAAAATGCTTGAAATGGATTGGCACCGTCTGCACATGATTACCTAAATCTGATCCAGGGCGGCGAGAGGATCAAACGATCCAATTTTGCAGGCTACCTACCAGCTCTCGCCTTATGAGTTGCGGATATTTTAGACGGCGTCTCAACAGGGTCCAATCAGTCTTCAATGGCGACGGGAGAAAAACCCTACAATTGTCGGACAAACTATTCTCTCGACCCGCGTGAGCACCTCTATTCATGCCATCTCCCGTTCTGGCTAGCGTCAGAACGGAGCTGTCTAATTGCGCTGGGAAACAAAGTTGGACCAGATACGGAAAGCTTCGAAAGCTTTACCTGGGAACGATAACACAAGACCGCGAGATCGGCGTACCACTTATGCTCCGACTGAGCAGTGTTTATTGACTAAAAGCAGGCCTAAACCTTAAAGGAAGCGTGCATCATGTATAAGTTGCGAAGACAGATGCTGGCGTCTTGCGTTACGTTCGACGTGATTTGGCTTGAGCCCAACAACAAGCGCCCGGGTGGCCGGCTAGATACCCTTCACTTGGGTGAGCAAGGGGGGGGGGCAACTTGAGCCCCGCTGAGATCTGGGGAACTAACAAAGCTAGATACACCAAATTTACAGGGTGTCTTGGCCATCACGTGAACTCACTTAGGTCAAAGTTTGAGCCTCCTAGGTCGTGACCTTCAGGTCAAAAAGTCCAACAAGACCAAATTCCAGGTTGGTCTCTAAAGCACCCTCAGAACCGAGGCAACTATTTCTAAACAAAAGATCACAAGCACATTTGAGGTCAGTGACCTGCTTGACCTTTTGAAGGTCATGGTGACCAAAATCATACGAGACTGCTCTGAGTTTTGCATTTGAATAGCCGACAGAGATTACGCTGGGCAGTATGTTCCTAAAACAAAGTGTCGACCGGGTCATCTTAGGTCAATGACCTGTTCTGACCTCTAAGAAGTCAATGGAAGATGCATAATGCGATTCCTGCTGTCAATAAATTTGAAATAAGCACCACAAACTATCCCATACTGCAAGCCCTAGAGTAATAAATCGGGTTGGCTTTGACGTTGGTCTGACTTTCATACCTGACCTTAGGTCAACGTAATTTGCTTATTCAATATTTGTGGTGCGTAAGAAAGCATCTCAGAGATGTATGGCTTCGTCAAACACTCCGTTATTATATCAGATTGGATGATTCCCTACAAGTTGCCCTCGCGGAAACCATGGTCTGACGTTGACCTGCCATAGGTCAGCGACCTTACAAGGTACATCTAAATTTTTTATGTCAAACAATCTGCTATTCAATTGTCTATAGCTATGCAAAATGTGGCGCAGCTACGTCGTGCCGTTCGGAAACCATTCTGGAAAAACCTTTGGAGGGGGGGGGGGGCAATTTGATTCCCCACACGAGCGCGTGTTAACGTGCGTAGAGGGCGTAGTGGCTGAGTGGTTAGCTCTTCGGACTCCACAAGGGGACTCGGGCTAGAATGCCGGCTGCGCCATGGCGCCTGGGCGCTAATGTAACTAATGCGGTTTCTAGCCTTCCAGAAAAGGTGTGACAATGTGCGTCGCGTTCCCTTAAAAAAGACTACTACGTTCCCCATGCGTTCCGAACATGAACTCATCCCTCAGCGCAGACGTCCTTGTTTTGTGCCAAGTGGTGGGAGAGAACGTCAATTCCAAAGTAGCATGTAAATGATTGATATTTGATTCTAGATATGGATGGTATAGGGTGATCGATTTCATTTAAGGGAATGTTCCACATCTGAAGATATTGAGATAAGCAGCAGGTATGATGGGCGAGCTTACTTGTAACTATTGATAACCTTTCACGGTTCAAAAACGCTCCCAGTATCCGACTTTCAAAGCTTGCTAAATTGCGTCCCGTTACGTCATTGTTTGATGGCGTCATGGAATGGTTTTATGACCACAGCAATACCTGGCAGAATCTGACATCCAGACCTAAACAATGCCTCGAAACGTGCGGCAGCTGACGCCAACCGGCCATTCTCGTCTTGGGTGCTGTGTTGGATGGCGGGTAAGTGAATGGCTTGTCTGTGAATATTTTGTCTGGATGTATCTTTCCCTGCCTGCAGCGCTATAGTCCTGTCATTGATATGCGATGAGCATAGTAGTTACTTTATTATTTGTTACTAAAAATGCAGTTACAATCAAAAATGAATAAATCTAACATTTCCATGAACTGAAGTAAAGCATTGGTATTTCCATGGTAAATATGGTAAGGTCTAGCTACCAAGAATGTTTTTCTTGCATAGGATTACTTATGCAGTTACTAGTTAACCCTGATATAACCATTGCGCTTCAACAGCGTTCTTGCTGTTGATAGTCCTTTGGAGTTGTAAATCTGTTGATAGTCCTTTGGAGTTGTAAATCAGCTGTTACCCGTCATTGATAAATTATAAGCTGTTATCTCATGGCCTTGGCATAGAGTAGTCGACCAATGTGGTACATTGCGTATGGCACTGGTGAACGGTGTCATCATTGCACTACTTCAGTGCTGTACTGTGGCATGGCATAATGAACAATGGCACGTTTTTTTGTACTGCAATCCCTGCTGCTTTCAGAATAAATTTAATCATGAAAAGATGCGTCTAGGATGCATTATTGTAGTAAGTCCGCATATGGCATATGAGCGACCAAAAACACATGATACCATATACAAATCACCCTCAGCAAAATACACAACCAATAAGTGAAATCCCTTGCTCAGTCTGTTTTGGGAATCCACAAAACATATATAACAAAGATTCAAACACGTCTACTGCTTCCACAGCCATGCGGCATGCTGCAACCATCAGGCTGCTTCACTAAAAAATATTGTTCACGCAAGTGACAACACATGCATAACAAGAAAGTAGTGCATGTAGTGAAATGATGAAATGAATGATGTAGTTATGGTTAGATGGGCAAAATGCAAGGAAGTGATGAAGCTGCCGGTGCACACATGGCTCATGATAAAAACGTTATTAGGTTGTATCCAAGAAACGAACACCAATACACCAATACTTCTCCACCTTTCTCAGCCCCAGCATCTCTCACAAGTTGCAGTGACTTTGACAATGATGACTTACGAGCAATGCTTGCCTGTATACAACATTTGTTGAGACATCCGTATGTGCACCCATAATAATACAACACTATATTTTCAGAATTTTCGAGTGAAAGACAAATTTGCAAAGCTGTATCATGCGGGCTTATACCAAACATGCGCATTAATGAGTTGCATTAACCTGCCCGTGATGCCAAAATAAATTGCTAGTATAATGGCATGCAATATATTAATTACATGCTATAATACCTCGGTAGGCTGAAAATGTTGGTAAGATCATAATGATGTAGAAAATTGCCTTTGAACACCCGTGCAGCATGGATGCTAGTCTTTCTTTCAGTTGCCGACATCACTGCCTTGCTATGTTCAAAAGCACACCTAAAGATAGAGGCAGGTATCAATACATCACATTTTATTGGGAGTCGTTAGATTTAAAGAATACCAAAACAAGTTTTCCATCAGAAATACAAACTTCGCACGCACACTCCTCATCATGTCAATATCATTACAAGCCATTGGTACGCACTACCAGTGATCACACCCATTGCCAGCGCTTGATTCACACTCTAATGTCAAAGAAGTGTGATCCCACGCCTGCATAACCCGCGGGGACTAGCAAATTGTAGGTTTTCTCACAATTTCCGCACAGGTTTTGGTTATCACACTGGATTTCACCGTGAGCTCCCCTCAAAAATAAATCCCAACGGGAGTTTATGGTAATACAGCTCAAGAGGTTCTGCTTGCAGGACACAATGTTTTGTTTAGGATTTAAATTTGTCCTAGGATATGTGTTAAATATTTGGTAGAATATATCTCTGAAATCGCTATGATATTTATTTTACTTTTCAGTGCCTTGCTAACCCATGCAAGGTTCTTTGCTCCGGCATACAAGGTGCCAACTGAGCTGTCTGTGAGAAATACGTCAACAGAAGAACCGCCAGGATGAGAAAAAAGGCAGGCCAGCCGTCGCGTCTTCTTTTTTTTTATAACATTCGGGAGTGTCGTTCTTTTTCTCGGTGCTGCACTTTTTTGGCAGATAGTGGCGTTCTCTTTTCCTTGTATTGACCTATGGCCTAGAAATAAGGAAAAATGCCCCGTTGGCGACGACTGCCGCACAACACGAAAGTGCTGACGCTTACGTTTGCGACACACTTTCAGCAGCGTAATCTCACGAACAGCTAATCACCTTCTGGGGATTGTATCATACGTGTTGCATCATCGATCTTGGGAATGTATCAGTGGCCATGCTGTATTGACCATAAGCAGGAACGAGCCTGCAATATAACGGCAATCCTATGACGTTTCTATGACGACATCAATGCCAAGGTGACTTCTTAAGCAATCTCCCAAAAACCTTTTCGCGCTTTTGCGCGCTTATAACTCAGAAACCAGAAGGTTTTGGGTCTTTAAAAGGACATGGCCGTAAGCTGTATCAAAAGGCTGTCAAGATGGTTATTTTAGCGCAGAACCCCTGTAAAAGTGGAATATTCCCTTTCAAACATTCTAGACAGATACACCAAACGGCATTTCCTGTCAACCATCAAGACTTTTCCACAAGTACGACAATAAGCATTCAAATTCTGAAAAAGTTTGCCCTCCGCACAGTTATGTTACCACAATCGAATTCATATCATTCTGCTATGTTTCAAAGGCGTCACATTTCTACTGTGATGTATGATGATGTCTGTGCGTCTGATGTGAAGAGAGAAATTGAACATTCCAAACTCCTAGCATCGCGCAATATGTATGACCACGAGAATTGCAGCAGCGGATGGCAAGCTGCAGTCAATTAATATCCGTTCACGAAACAAAGATGACACATGCCCTTTAAGAACTTGGTTGCATGAGCCGAGAACGATGCTGCTTAGAGCTGTCAAAACAAACCACATCTGCCAAAGTTCAGCAAACTTGAAGTGCCACCTGAGCTAGCCGCACACCCTAGGGCCTCCGCCGTTCTCAAACATCCCCTAGATACCCGAGCCATTCGGCAGACAGCCATATCCCCGATCTGGGCAGAGAAAGGACCGCTTCTTGCCCGCTTTAAGTACCAGTAATTGCGCTCGAGTGCCGAGCGCCACTCTGCCCCCAATGTCGCTCGTGCCGAGCGCCACTCTGCCCCAAATGTCGCTTGTGTCTAGCGCCACTCTGCCCCAAATGTCGCTCGTGCCGCGCTAACTGGCAACCTCAGCGTCGCCAAATCTCATTATCCGTTTATTGTACTTTATGACTACAACAAAGGCGATATTACGCGTTTATTGCGCGCTCTTCCGAAGTTTCTAACTACCGGGAGCGGTTAGTGCGGAACTTCACAGATGGGCCAAGAAAACCGAGGAAAGCGTGTGAAAGGACCCAGCGATGACATCGTATTTAAGTAAGCGAAAAGCTGTCAATATCAGCCATTTGCTTTTTCACAAAATGAGTAGCGCTTTCGCCAATGTCTCATACAAAGCAGAGGAAAATTGGTTGATGAAACTCATTGCTGAACTACAAAACTGCTGTAAGGCTGGGCACCGCGAAAAGCAGACTAATCAAGCATGGTATAACTTGCCGATGCATGCAGGTAAAGTGATAGTCGAGAAAAAACATTCGTCGTCCAAATACTTTTTTTTGGGGGGGGGGAGGTTGGATCAAAGCCTTTTCGGCACGTGGTGACCATTTCGCGGTCATGGTATGGAGGGCGGATAGTGGTGGGCAAGGCTAAATATACTTGAGAGTGCTCCCCTCAGACGTAGCCCGCATAGGGAACCCTCTCCGGAGAATGTGCGGGCGTTAGGACGGGTCCCCACTAGGGGGCTGTTGAGCCCATTTATGGCTGGGGCATATAACCTGTTCCGGATAAACAGGACGTCGTGAGAATGTGGAATGATGTATAAATGAGAGAAGACGGAGGATGCAGTGTCCTAAAACTGCCAGCTTCGGGTGTAAAACAATAACCTACGGGGATAAATTTTTCACTACTTTCCCATAGTTCATGTGAACTTTTCACTCCTATCTGATATCGTCTACCCGCACATACCAAACCCATATTTCCCTTTAAAATGCTTTACGGTGTCATCCAAAACCGAGCTACCTTGAAACCATCAGGCACAAACAAGGCCACACAAAACCTGAACACCCATGGCTTTATCCTGCTTCACCTACATCTGAATCATGCCTATGTATGCCCAAAGCAAGGGGTACCAGGTGCCTTCAAGCCCGAAAGCCTCAGAGAATCCAGCCGCTTGCATGTATCAAGTTTTTTTTTTACAAAATGCATCACAATCTTCACCTGTGTGCCAGATGCAAGGTATTCACGCATCCCCACTTTTTTGGTCATACAACGCAAACACCACAGCAAAGCAAAGCCTCATATAAACACCGACAAAGCCTGGCAGAGAATTTTACCCCACGCATTTCTTTTACTCCCAAGAAACTTGACCACTAAATCACACCACTCTTGAAATGAAGGAGTGAAAAATTCAAGGCATGCCTTCTAAATAAAATAAAAAAGCTGAACATCTTAAGCACACACTTTCACGTGCTTTCGGCCAAATTTGTTGGTCACAAAACTTCACCAAACAACTCTAAGTCTCTATATTTATTTAAATGGAATGTTCCACGTTTGAAGACATTGAGGTGGGCATTATATTTGATGGGAAAAGCTTACTTGTAACTATTGACAAGCTTTCGAGATTCAAAAACGACGCTAGGTCGAAAAATTTCAAAGTTTGTAAAAATGCGCCCCATGACGTCATTGTTTGTGATGGTGTCATGGAATGGTTTTGTGACGACAGCGATACCTGGCAGCATCCAGCAGCCAGACCTAAAGAATGCCTCGAAATACACGAAAGCTGACGCCTAACCGGCCATTCTCGTCGCGGGGGCCGTGTCGGGCGGCGGATTGGTGGATTGTTTGTTTTTGGTTTTTGTTGTCTTGGTTCTGACCGTAAGAAAAGCTCTTGTGGACAGTTTGACATGCGCAACGTAGCGATCGCCAGCTTTTATGGCAGATCATTAATATCAAAGCACGACATGTTGAGCTGCTGCTGTTGCTGCTATGATGTGGATGATGGTCTTGCGAATATTGTGATGTCGACCCTTCGTTGCCCGCAATGCTGTAGTCCTGACATTGATGCCATGTTATGTGCTCAGTAGTTGCTTTCTTTATTGCTTCTAGCTGGAAATGAAGCAAGTTACTTTCTTTTTTACATATTACTAGAAATGCCGTGTCATGTAAAAATTAATAAGTCTGTAACATTGCTACGAATTGATTGCCAAAGCGTTCCTATTCCTATGGTAAAGATGGTAAGGTGAAGCTACAAAGAATGTTTTTCTTACTAAGGATTACTTACGCAATCGACAGTTAACCCTGATATAGCCATTGTGGTGCAATAACATTCTTGCCGTTGATAGTCCTTTGGCATTGTTAAACCAGTTGTTACCAGTCATTCATAAATGATAAGCTGCTATCTCATAGACTTGTCACAGAGTAGTCAAGCAAAGTGGTGCATTGTGTAATACTCTTACTGTCTAACCCTTGTCTAACTCTTATGTTGACTCCCCATCTGACATATGACTGACCAAAAACACATGATACAATATACAAATCACTTTCAGCAAAACACGCAACCAATAAGTGACATGTCTTGCTCGGCCTATTTTGGGAATCCACAAAACATGGATAACAAAGATGCAAGCTCGTCTTCCACTTCCACAGTCATGCAACATGCTGCCGCCATCAGGCTGCTTTACTAAAAAATAACGGGAACATTGTGCACGTGGTGAAATGACACCGCAAACATGCTGACCTTGGACAAGGCTGGAGACATGACAAGTGCATAAAGTTATGGTTGGATGGGCAAAATGCAAGGAAGTGTTGAAGCTGCCGGTGCACACAAGGATCAAGATAAAAATATCATCAAGTGATGTCTAAGACACCAACAACGCTTCTTTTAGAATTTTCTCAGCACCCAGCATATCACGCAAGTTGCAGTAACTGTGACATTGATGGCTCAAGCAATATTCGCCTGCATACAAAATTTGTTAAGACAGTAGAATGTGCATCAACAATAACACAGCTCTACATTTTCATAATTATTTAGGGATATACAATTTTGCAAAGCCATATTGTGTGATCATATACTGGGCATGTTCACTGAGCTGCACGCACCAGCCCTCACTACCAAAATGAATCGCTGAAATAATGGTATGCAATGGATTAACAACATGTTGCAGTACCTCAATAGGTTCAAAATGTTGGCAAGATCATACTGAAGTACCAAACTGCCTTTGTACACCCCTTGCAACCAAGGTATAGGTAGGTATCGATGTATCACATTTTATTGAGAGCTAGTAAACTTAAAGAATACAAAAGCAATGTTCTCTCTCAAAAGCACAAACGTCACACGCATACTCCCCATCACATCAAGATCAATACAAGCCACTGGCACACACCCCTAGTGATCACACACAGTTAAAGCCATTGATTCACACTCTGATTGATCTGATTCACAAGCCCCTGAGTCACACTCACACTGTAAGAAATACGTCAATAGAAGAAAAAACACAAGCGGGAGAAAATATAGATTTGCCATCGCGTGTTCTTTTTTATAACTTTCGGGAGAGTGACCGTTTTTGGGTGCCGTACTTTTTTGCAGACAGTGGCGTTTTGTACAACATTGACCTATGGCCTAGAAAAATGGAAAAATGCCCCATTCACGACCGCACAACCCGAAAGTGCCCACGCTTACGTTCGCGACACGCATTCAGCAGCGAAATCTTGCTGACAGCCAATCATCTTCCGCGCATTGTGTCATACGTTCAGCATCATCGCTTTTGCAAATGTATCAGCGGCCATGCTGTTTGACCATAAGCAGGAAACAGCATGTAGCATGACCGCGATCGCATAACGTTTCTATAATGTCATTAATGCTAAACGACTTTGAAATAGGCTCCCAATAAACCTTTTCGCACTTTTGTGGGCGTGTAGCTCAGGAACTAGAGCGTTTTGGGTCTTCCATTTCAGTTCACACCCCTATACAAATGTGGAATATTCCCTTTAATTACTTTCGCTTTCCTTGCTATCACAATAGTGTGGTACAACTTCATTTTTCCCTCCTTTCCGATAATCTTTGAAGACACCATCTATGGCTCAGAATGTTGATTAATGCCTCTGGTAAATGTTCCAACTGCAAACTTGCATCTATTTCATACACGAATTGGATTTATTCGTCAGCCGCCCAAAAATGGTTGATATGCACCCAAGAGCGACCAATCCGCATGGATTGCAGGGGACATCTTGAAGCACAGAACTTTTTGAGACCGCAATTATTGCGCTGTTGAACCTCCAGTTAGCCGTTTTTTGGTTCATGACGAGACTCATTAATGCTAGATCTAGGCCACTCCAGTCTCGCCACCTCGCCACGTTACATTATCATGCTGTGCATAATTTGGGACAGACTTTCCGCAGCCAGTACAGAAGTGTTTGGTAACGAAATTCTATCCTACAAAACTGTTTTGTTATGCATACATCCTCTTACTTATTTCGCATTTTAATCTTGTAGGTTGGTGGGCATGATTGATATTTATATTTTGTGGGTGGGTTGGATGATCTTGTCTGTTGCAAACCATGCGGAATATACTGAGTTTTCGTGTGGGGTGGTAGAAAGAAGCCTACCTTTAAAAAGCTAGTAAGTTTATCACGTGGAGCAGCTAATTGCCAACCTTACCTGCTTTCATAACATGATTTGTAACCAGATTTATTCATTTTCTGTTTAAATCCATCGAATTGTGTTCTGAAGGCAAATTATGATGCCACAAGTCATGAATCAAGCTATTTTGTTTTATACCTTGGCTATTTGCCTCAAATTTGTTAAAGTCCTCTCATGTTTGCTTTAACAGGATGTCTCCATATATACTATGAACTGCTAACTGGCAAACAGCTGAAATGTAGGCAACCACCATGCTTTTTAACACAAGAGTACTCTAAGCTGCACAGCAATTATAGTGTAAGGTAAACATAGGTTTTTAGCAAATAGGCCATCCCATTTAAATGTAGAACCAACATTTCAAACTTTAAGTCCTTAAATATGAATACCGAAACCTTAACCGATGCCTTCGTTGCAGCTGAAATGGCAAGCAGCAAAACTGGTTTTGTGGCCATCTATCAGCTAGGTCACGCTTGGACGAGAGAGATTGTTTTGTGGAGCATACTCACCATTGCCCTTGACAGAGGCTTATCATGACATTCAGAATAAGTTGTTCAAAGTGATTTGAGCGGTTTGGACTTGAGTACTGTGAACACGCGCCCGGGTGGCCGGCCAGATACCCTTCGCTCGGGTGTGGGGGGTTAATTTGACCCCCCTAAGATCTCGGGAACTAAGAAAGCTTTGGACACCAAATTTACAGGGTGTCTTAACCTGTACGTGAACTCACTTAGTTCAAAGTTTGAGCTTCCTAGGTCATGACCTTTAGGTCAAATAAAGTCAAACAAAGTTAAATTTGAGGATGGTCTCCAAAAATGTTTCTAAGCAAAGGTCACAATCCCATTTGAGCTCAGTCATCTTTTTTGGCCTTTTGAAGGTCATGGTGACAAAGATCATACAAGACTGCTCCGAGTTTTGCCTCTGAATAAGCGACAAAGATTACGCCAGGCAGTATGTTCCTAAGACAAAATGTCGACCCGGGTCATCTTAGATCAATGACCTTTTCTGATCTCTGAGAAGTCAATGGAAGACTTGTAATGCGGTTTCTGCTCTCAATAAATTCGAAATGAGCACCAGAAACTACCCCATACAGCAAGCCCTGGAGTAATAAATCAGGTTGGTTTTGACCTTAGTCTGAGCTTCATACCTGACCTTAGGTCAGGCGTAATTTGCTCATTCAATATTTAAGGTGCTTAAGAAAGCACATCAGAGATATATGAACACCTTATTTCTTGACAGATCTGTGATCACTTCGTCAAACACTCTGTTGTTGTATCAGATTTAACGATTCCCCTAGAACTTGCCTTGGCTGAAACCATGGCCTGATTTTGACCTGCCCTAGGTCAGTGACCTTACAAGGTGTACCTAATTTACTTATGTCAAACGATCCGCTATTCAATTGTCTACAACTAAGCAAAATTTGGCGCGGCTACACCGCGTCGTACCGAAACCATTCTGGAAAAACCTTTGGGGGGGGCAATTTGACCACCCCCCCCCCCGACCACCACCCGAGCGCGTGTTAACTGTTTGGTATCAACAAGCTGACGCAAGTGAAGTGAACCAAAATGCAAGTTGATGCCAGCCAAAAATAAGCTTTATCATGTTTTTGTCACTAATTCTGCTGTCGAAAAATAGGTGGGGTGAGTTGAGATGATATTCAGCATATGGGCTATTCTCTTAGGCTAAGCTGGTTAATTACATGACAACTGGCAGTATGACTTTTGCAAGAATCAGTGCCTCACAAATGCTGCTGTAATACAAATAGGTTAGACAGGATGAGATAAGGTAAGGCTTCTTTAGGTTTGGCTTAGTTGGGTTACTGTCATAGAAATAGCCTTTATATTTTACTAGAAACAGTGACATGATATTTATATTTCCCGACCTTATATTTACAGAAGCCAGAGGTCTGGTTGTGGTGGAATATTTGGTGATGTTTTGCTGTGCAGGAATTCAAGGCGTTTTTGTTGAAGTGCTCTATGCTTGTTGGTTTTTTGTCGTTGTTTTTTTGTTGTTGAATTCCTTTGCTTTGTTTTGTGTTAAAAAGATCGTGGAACGGAAGTGCAAAATGTAGCATCAGGGCATTGGTGTTACATAGTTGTTTTCATGCTCATTTAGCTGCTATGAAATGGATGTCCTTTTATGTATTCTGTTTCAATGAATTGGCCGAACTTGTTTAAAATACATGTGTTTCATGCTTCTGATGCTGCATCCATACCAACTTGAAATAGATGTCTCTGTTTGCTAGAGTATCTCTTACTGGCTCATGAGTTTGAACTTTTGTAAATTTAATTTTTCACTCCTGTACGGTCTCTTTGCGACGAATTTTTTTTCGCTCCCGCCCCAGTTCAAAAGCGGGTCTAGTTCACTGGGAGGATGTCTGTCTGCTTTTCACCTGGTAGATTTTATGTTCCCCGGTCACCAAGCAGCACGCCATCCTGTCCGCTATAACTGCCAGAGGAACCAACGTGCCGTGCCCCGACTCGCAGCGCTACATCGTCTGAGGCACTCCCCCTTCCATGCACGACAGGGCCGGATCAAAGGGTCAAATGGGCCTTTAACTACCACGAAGCGGTGTATAACCTAAACGTGCACTACTTTTGTTTAGTGCTGGTGCAACTGGGTGCTAAGCTGGATCTTAGCACTCCAAACGGACTTCGGCCATTTCCAATTTCCACTGCTGAATCCATCTGCCACTGCTATAGGTGGGGACTCGTGAGCGTGACCCGGCTGCTGTCGGTGGGGACTCGTCAGGGTGACCCGGTATTGGTGGGGACTCGTGAGGGTGACCCGGCTGCTGTCGGTGGGGACTCGTCAGGGTGACCCGGTATCGGTGGGGACTTGTGAGGGTGACCCGGTATCGGTGGGGACTCGTGAGGGTGATCCGGTATCGGTGGGGACTCGTGAGGGTGACCCGGTGTCGGTGGGGACTCGTGAGGGTGACCCGGTATCGGTGGGGACTCGTCAGGGTGGCCCGGTATCGGTCCAGCTTACACGACCGAAGGTTTGCTGCCTGACCAACACGTCCGTCCCCGACTTAAACACCCCTGCCAGGTGCCATAATCCTTGTAGGATCCTGTAGAACAGTCCTATTTTACAACACATATGTACTCGTTGCTGTCAGTAGCATTTCGCACGCTCATTAACAGGGAACCGTGAAACACAGTTAGCAATAAGCTTTCTACACATGACCGCGGGGTCATGGGTTAAAGGGGTTAAAAAATGTTTTCACATTTGTAATCGGGATTTTAACTGAAATAACCGCCTTGAAGAGCACTCGGTGCAGGTCAAAGCCCTGACCTTCTTAAGACCTAAACCCCTCTAGTTTCTGAGCTACACGCCCGCGACGATGTGCAGACTATTCTGCGCAGAATATTTCAAGGTTACCCAGGCATTCATGCTGCCATAATAACGTAAATCAAAGTCTATCATTCCACTGGCTACGCGGCGCTCAAGGCAAGAATAATCTTATGTTCGAGTGGTCCATATCTGGTGGTCGTGAGCACAATTGTCGCATATAAAGACCGTCAATTGGCTTTCAACCACTGTCGTCCAAACTCAAGTAAAAATACGTTTTGTGCTACCTAGCACAAGAAGTCAAACATTCTTTCTAGATATCACGGAAATAAGACTTGCAATCGTGTGACTTAAGAATAACGCTATCACCGAGCACATGAATATAAGTTAGAACTTTAAACACCCGGATAAATATGCAATAACAGCACGCTGAAAGCGCCGAAACACGAGTACCAAACGACGTTTGGTGCAGGACACATCTAGCACCACCGCGGGCCACCTCTCAGGAGACTGAAAAACTGAAGAAAAATGAGTGCTGTCATAGAAACGGTCTATGACGCGGTACAAAATGACGTACAATCTAACATACTAAATGTATAATTGACATCATGCTTTCTAGACCAGTTTTTTACTTATAAGTAACGCCTTCAAATATGGAGCGTTCCCTTTAAGCATGCTACTCCCGAAGTTACGGCGTCTCCAAGGGCTGAAAAGACGGCGCGATCCGCTCCTTTCTCTCCTCCCCTCCCCAACCAACCCCCACACAGTGTGATGCCGCTCACCGGATTATCAATCACGGATTGCCTGATATTGGAGAAGTTATCGAATCCTGCGGCCGCCCCCGGCGAAGTCGTCGACGAGCGCTGTTCGCCAGATGACTGGTAAGTCGCCGTTTCCGGGGACTGGTGACAAAACGGGGCTCTTCTAGCGGAATTCCGGACGACCATATGTCCGCGGGACTCGGCCCCGCCCAATTCCAAGTGGGCTTCGGAGCCTGTTGAGATAAACGTAAGTGATTTTTGTGCAGCGTGAGCCCAGCTGTGTTGCGCTATTTTGCTTAGCGCATCCGTTGTATTGTCCGAGGTCCGGATTGTCTTCACTTTGGAATCGCTTAACTTAACCCCGCACCCGCGCGAGCACGGCGCGGGCTGGAATCGGCTGGCCCCCGCCCCCAACCTGCTGCCATTTCAGAATCACAGTCCAGCGACCAACGCTCTTCTCTGACCTCCTACCACCAATTTTGAGCGGTTCCAGCTGCCCAACAATGGGCTCGCCCAAGTGAAAATGCTGCCACAGGATTTGCAGTGATATTGATACAGGTGAAATGAACATCCCCACCATAGCCCGAGCGAAGTTGTCTATCGTTGTTACCAAAACCAAAAACGCGCATGTTTGATCAGAGGAATCCACCTCAAAGGTATCCATCACTCCGACAATCATAAATCGATGGCATGTTATGCGCATCTGAGGTAAAAAATCATAAATTGGACGCCTCGACACCACGTGATATACTATGTAAATGCTAGGAATAATCTGGTGGCTCCAATGACGCCTAAACAGGAATGGATCTTCATGCAAAATTTTAGAAAGGACAGACCAGGTTTCTTCATAGATAAGCGGACAAATGATACGTATCAGTGCGCTGTCTTTGTGGCCACTTTCTGAGACGAAGATCAAGAGCTAATGAGGAAGCATCCAATCCAGAGGCGTCGAAGGCTTTTGTAATGTTCCATCCGCTTACACAGGTTTATTTCTTCATACTTAAATCAAACAACTGTCTGCCATAATGTCAACCCAAGAAGCCCGGAACACAGCCCACAACAGCCACACGGCCAGCCGCGCTGAACCACACAGACAACAACCCGCACAAATGGCTGTCGCCTCACACGCAGACTCCGCGGCGGTGACATGACCAAACACAGGTTCATGTAATTTCCACTAGGCGGCCGAACAACCAAGGTTTAACGCCAACTGCGGAAATAAGCTATCAAAACACCTGAACACTACAGATATCAAGAGCTATCAAAGACCATCAAGAGCTTTCGAATTAGGAAAAGCTATCGAAACAACACCAGCTATTTTCCATCACATGAAATGACGCGCGCTGAGAACTTCGACGAAACGCTGCGCGAACCTATAACGCACCCCAATCAGTGTCGTGCCGAGAGCATGTTTTAACAATATTTAATATTTTAGGGTGTGATGCATCTGTGTATGTCGCGTCTTCTACACGCTATTCGAGTGGAATACTGAAAAAAACATGCCAGAGAAGCTTCCAAAATGTGCGACTGATTGATTTTCAAATGTCTGCCTGGAACTGCCTTGCCCATAAAGTTCTCTTCCAGTTGTTTCTGCTTCTTTGTTTGAAAGAGGTCTTGAATCGGATTGGCCCTCGGATTAGAACTCCCTTGGATCTCCCTTTGGATCACCTCCTTGGATTCCCTTAGATCCCCTGCGCTGTTGCTTCCGCCTCACCAGACCGCGAGCCAAATGGAGAAGTGATGGGTGTCGGCTGACGGGTTAGCATGTATTTTGGGAGCGAGAGACGAAAATCAGGTCGCATTGTGCATCTATCCGTTCGCAGCCAAACACTTGGCCGCCTCAATAGCTTACAATCATGTTGGAACAACTGTGTAACGTTTTTGCTAGATGATAGTTATGGGCTGCTGAGCGTTGTGCATCGACTGACTGCCGACATTGATGTTGATTTCGTTACCTTTCGCCACATGTTTAACAACAGTTTGTTTCTGTTCGATCACCTGATATGTTTTCCGATTCTGAGAAGATTTCGAGTTCAACAGCATGCTGCACAAAAATGGAGCTTCTTTTTACGATAGACAGTCTGCGGATTTGTCATAATTTTAGTCTCGAGTATTTGTTAATTCCTAAGGCAATGCTATTCCGCCATTGAGGCCGGCACAGCCGGGCCGTACGGGCTGCATGCATCGAACACGGCCCCTACTGAAGCTCGACCGGCTGCATGACCTACAGCAGTCGATGCGCCTCCTCCCCCCCCCCCCCCCACGAAGCTCGACCGAGCGAAGTTCACTCTGACCAGCGTCGTCACTGCTTATAGTGGCTTTCAGAAACGGGTGTCCAAAAAAGGAGCTCTGAGGTCATGGCATGTACATATCTCCCTTAGGGCCCACTTGGGACCCTGTGAGTTAAGAAACTTACGCACCCTGCACAGTCGTTTTATAGTTCGAAAACAGATTGGATCCAAAAGAGGTTCAACGTTTCCCACGCGCATGAAAATGATCAAAACAAACTTATTTGCTTCCAGGCTGTTTCTTGTTCTGACAAAAATGGTCAAAAAAAAATTTGGTCAGTCGCTTCATTGGGAGCTGTGGGATCCATCCCATTGCCCCAACTTGCCCACACCTTAGCGAAATGCATGATCCTGGTTTATTGGCTGTTAAGGTGATTCTGCTTTAACTTTGGGGTAGCACTGGATCAAATATTGAGGTTGTAGGATGTATCCACGAAAAAATATAAAGCTACCACTCACATATCTGGATCATATTCTAAATGTGATGCGTTATGTGAGCTTCTTGAAACTACGATTCGATGCTTTTCTGCCCCATGTAAACCTAACTTGGTATTTTTGGCTATAGTAGCATATCAACAACATTCTACGGTTACTGGACTTCCCTCACATACACGTCACACAGTTTGGTGCTTACCAAACAGGCCCAATCTGTAGTTGATGGCGACGACGACCACTTCTCCGTAGCTGGCGAGCACTCCGCCGTCATACAGGTTCCCCGACGACCAAAGGTAGGAGTCTCCGTGGATGTACACCATCACCGGGTACAGGTCAGCCCCTCCTGTCAACAAAGCATCACACCTGAGTCAGGCACGCTCTTCGTGGATATGCACCATCACCTGGTCGGGGCTGCCGTTCCTGTCCTTACTACGTCACATCTCACGTGGGACACGGATTTGTGTGAACTTGCGTCGCCCATGTGATGCTACGCATGCGACCTTATCCACCACACAGGGAGAATATGGATTCAGCATTTGCGATATAGCCGTTGATCGTGCTACATCGCATCTCACGGCATGATCAGCGAGATCGTAGGCCCGGGAACCCGGTAATATGGCAACCCGTGAATCCGGTAACCCGGTAACCCGGTAAGCCGTGGACCCGGTAATCAATATAGCCGGGCCCATGCCATCGGGCCGAATCCGTCCTCCAATCCGCGTGGATCGCCGCCTGACCTTCCCTTCCTGCGACCTTTGTTGCATGGACAAGGATCTTCACTGGAGCAATTCGAACCACACTTACGAGAAATTCGTGGACGGCAGTCCAATGCACGGTCTCCTGGCTTTCGCGAATGTGGGCAACGTATTTCGTTTCACCCGCCCGCCTGCTATATATTGTTTCGAGCCAACGATTTTTCGGTTTCGCACAATCCGGGTATCTTTGGGGCATATTATTTTGTTCTGGGTGAGGTCTCACTCGTTATCACTTTCTTGCACCGCACCTGACGGTATGCTAAGTTTCCTTCGACTTAGCATGATGCTTATCTTAGCTAACTCTTTCTCATTCCATGTCTGACCAAGAAAATGGCATTGCATCTTGTCAACAACTGACTCGATTTACGTGTTTATCCCTAAAGCCATGTCGGGTATAGCAGCGACTTCAACGTCTGCCGGGACAGTGGGTTGGCGCAGACCTCTGCGGTTTTCCGAGCATAGCTCCTAGCTGTTCAGCACATCGTGATAGCTTTCAGTAGCAAGTCTTAGGAGCCTTTAACACGTGACCTACATATTTTCCAAGTTCCAACCTTTGTCGAACGACTGACCTAAGATCAAGTATTTAAAACTCTGCGTGACGAAAATCAGGAAAGCCAGCGTTCTGCGATGATTCCTGAAGCTTCGTATCTAAATCTTTTGTTTAGCTGCTCTGAAGGCTTAAATAGCTATACATCGGAAATCGCTAATGTGGCTGGCCTTTGCAAAGGGCATTATGGTCTGAGGTCGCAGGCAGTCATGACATTAACGTCAAATGTACTTTGAGCTGACATATCATGAGCCAAAATGGCCGACACCTGCCTATGGTAACCTAAAAGCTCATTCAAGATCGTACCATTCATATAAAGATTTCAGAGCCGTCGCTCACAGTGCGAGTAGGTTTTCTTAGTGTATGTACCAATAGCAACGTTGTGCATGACGATTTGTGTGTACATTTGTCCGCAGTCGAGATCCAGAAAGACATTGGCTCGTCTCTACATGACCATACTTGACCCCATGGAAGTGAACAGTGTTGCGATTTGACTCAAACCAGCTTTATTTCACAGACATATGAAAATCCAAGAGACGGCAAACGTGCTATCTGACGGCGCCTAACCGGAACTGGAAAACCAATAGTAAGACATGGTTTGGAAAGGCAGGCGAATCTCTATCCATCGCGTCGCTATCCATCTGAAACCTCCCTTCGCGTTTTTTAATGCTGCTCCTACATATCAGGCGTAGATTCGGCACAGAGCCGTAACAACTACCTTGTGCTGCAGAGGTGCGACAAACCAGCCACGTTGGGGAGGGTTAGGTGATGTCTAGGACAAACTTTATTCTAAGGTTTGAGTTCTCCACGTCTCGCAGGGTCGGTGGTACTGGGTCAGTTCGAAGATGCAAAATACGTAAAAGATGGCAGCCTGGCTCTAGCCCAAAATGCTTTTCGTGCCAGTTACATGTCATCACTCCTGTGAGTTCAGGGCATTTCTCACATGACCTCAGACTGACATCGAAATTGGCACGTGCAGCATTACAAACAATTTTACAAAAATTTGGTGGCATGCGGACGACATTGCTTTAGCACTGTTTCTTCTGGAGGCCATGATAGCTGGCTGGTTGATGTATTTGTAAGCGTTTGATGTCTTAGAAATGACTGCATAATCTTAAATACGGCATGCGGAAAGAGCACCGCGCTGTACGCTACCATTACTAATTTCAACATGTATGACAAGGAGGCTGATTTAACAACTGAGGTATTGAAATGTTGCCAGATGCGCACTCGTCAGAACAATGGCAGCTGATAGCTCTAATTTCAACGTCACGCGTTCAAAGGTCTGTCAACTGAACTGCCGGCACTTTCGACCGAACATCCAGTATTTATCCAAACAAGCGCGGTGGTGGCAGCAACCAGTTGCACCCACGCTCTCTCTAACGGCGATTGGATAGCACATGTCACCACCAAATGAATTGGCCGGGCATATGGATTATTCAGCCTGAAAATGCTGTTCATCAGGCCCCCGGGAAAACCAGCCAATCGCAGCCACGCTCTTTCCGACAATGATTCGACGGTGCACGTCAAAACCAAATTTATTGGAACGGGCGTATGGTTCCCCAGTCTTAACATAATGTTTATCAGGCCCGCAGGAAAGCTATACGAGGCGGCGATTCGATGGTATGCAACGCACTAAGCCGTTTCGGTGCCGGGGCCATAAATTATTCATGAGGCCCGTGTGTAGGCCGCCCGCCGTTAGAGCTGAAATATTCCTCCTCGAAGCGCCTCGGCGGATGATACTGCGGCGCAAACGCTTGTTTAACGAAGGGTTTTGTGAAGGCAAGTATTGCTGGAGCATGAGAGGCGGGTAGCACTCGCGCTCCGAGCGAGGCGGACATGTAGCTGGAAGTGCCGAGTCTGGTTGGGCTGTTAGGAATTCACCAAACGGGGCATCAGGGGAATTTCCCTGAAGCCGCTGGCGCAATGTCCCCGCCGTGTAACACGAGTCGACGGTGACGGAAGCTGACCAGGGCCTTCCCTACATATATAACTCACCATATAGGTGCTGACAGTTTGGTAAACGTGGTGGTATATGTTTTAGTGCGGTGTATGGCTTGGCTCCAATGTTTAAGCCTGAACGGGGCTATCGCTTGTAAACATGCAATATTTGAGCCGACGCGAGAAGCTTCAAGGATGGAAGCTTCAGCTAATGTTAACAAAACATTCGACGAGTGTTTCCATAGGTCTAGAAGATTTGCCACCTCAGTCGCCTTTGGGAACGGTTGGAGCATACGCTTTCTTCACGCATTACTATGCATTCTAGGCAAGTATCCGACGCCTGCAGATAATTTATATAATTCACCAAAACCAAGCAAAACAATCAAAGGCGAACTGCGCCGAAATGATCGACGGAGGGAGCATGTGCTCATAACCCTACCGACACGTCTATACTGGGCGCGGTCATGGGCCAAGTGTAGGCGCCCACTGCATTAGAGGCCTGCGTCCGGGTGATTCAGGTGATTGACACCAGTTAAATTGGGGTGGCCCGTGCCGAAGCTTCCAGTGATTGCCTTATGCCCCGGCTTTTTTGTCGCGTTCCGAAGTACCGCGCGCGCCGCAATGGCTCGCAAATATAAGAAAAAATCGCTCGTGTATATGCATATGCGGATAGCAGACGGTAGACAGTACAGGAAGGCGGGTGGTGTTGGCGGATGTGGAGAACTCCTCTGGGGGATGCCACTCCACCTGGGGAGATGCCACCCCATCGGTAGGCGACATTTCATGGCAATGTCCCGGACATGATCGGCCATCGACGTACCGGTTTGGGCGCGCGAAGACATTAGTAGACACTGGCGGATACAAACGGGACGCCGATGGTGTCGGACACGGTCACACGTTGGAAGGCATCGTAGTTGTCGGACAGGTCGGACATTGAGAGATTATGATGGATGATGGATAGCACTGGACACCAAAAAGCGGCATTAGTCACAGCTGGACATCGAGATTCGGCAGTGGTCGATGTCGACCGCTAACGACCAACGGAGCAAACGCCGTTGGACAACACAAGGCTATGAAAGGCAAGGTAAACATTAGTTGAACAATTACGCATCATCATTGGAGCCGAAAAGTGGGCTTAGGCTGGGCGGATGGATGTATTCGAAGGCTCGCAGCGTTAACATAGGTCGTTGACCTCCCATTCACGCGCACTGGGTTGCGGACTGCATTACAGGGATCTGTGTTGGTCATATATGCAAATATTTACACGCATGTGCACAGTGCGTTGGATTGGGAGCATGCCGTGTCAAAGAAAAGATCACTGTTGAAGATCAGCACAGAAAATCCAACATGGTTGCTCCACATGGCTAATTAGACAGCTGGAATAGATCGGGTTACGAGGAGTTACGCCCCTCTAACATGTTGCGAGTTGTGCCATTCCTTCTCGACTATCGTGGATTCCTGCGTAATGTCTCAAAGGCTCATAAGAGATAAGTGTAAAGAAACACGGCATTTTAAGCGACATTGACATTTGGTACCACTAGAGAACAGAGGGTATTCCCTACTTGTGTGAATTTTAGAGGCAATACAAAACATAACCAATAATTAGATGAGCGCGCCATGTAAAAGATAGAACCCATCATAGGCCCACTGAAATATCAATTTTCTCCAGCTTTCGGAGCTGATCCCACGCGGGGCATTCGACTTCTTGTGAGAAGGTCAGAAAATCAATGTAAAGGTAACGATAACAAATAATAGATAAGCTATCTTCATTTCAGCTCACATCTAAATCATTCGCTGTATCGTAATTTTTCGTACCCGTGCAGTCTTTGAGCTACAATATTTCGGCACCGTTTTCTTTCGCTATCGACTCTGTATGGGGTGTGGTTGGGCCGGGCCCGAAATCGTCGGCGGGGGGCGACGCAGCAATCGCGCGGCGGCGTAGAGCCGCAGTTCGCTCTTCCGACATTTGGAAGCCAGGATCGATTACACCAATATCTGAATTTTATGTCCTTGCCCTGAGAAACGCTTCTCGGGAAAGCGTGAACCAGAACGAAGTATTAATTTTTGGCATGACGTACGTGACCGTTAATCATCTACGCAGTTGTGTTAAGTAGAATAATGTTTCAAGTAGGTGAACAGCGTATACGGTATAAGCACATTCACCACATCCTGAATTCGGTCGCGAATTCAATTTCGGTACACATCTAGTCAGTGCGCGGCGTCAGACAGGTCGGCCATAGCCGGACAACAGCGGACAGTGACACAACGTCGGACACTCTGATGAAGGACGGTGATGGACCATATCGGCCTACTGGACACCGCTTGACAGATGTGAGTCATGTCCGACGCTCTGGGCCGAAACCGCTTAGCAACATATACTCTATCAAACGTGGTCGGGCATGTTGAGAAACGACGGACCACTTTAGACACAAACCAGGAGCACCAGCAACCAGCCGCCAATAAGGGCGCGATCGGACAGTGTGCGCCACTCTCACCAGGCCGAATCAGACACGACCCGACCAGTTCGTACACCTGCCGACGATTTCGGGCCCGGCCCAACCACACCACACACCGCCAGACAACGTCGCCGATCTGCGGCGGCGGGCGAGGTAAGACACGGCTCATTCTACCAGGCCTGGGCTGACGCGTCAACAGGCGGGAGCAGTGTCAGCCGGCGTCATACACAGCTGCCGGCCGCGGTGCGGCGTCATTTGGCCGGCGTCGGTGGCCGACTGGTCGCGGCCATTAGAGCCTTGACAGGCGCACATGGCCTTGACAGCGGCAGCCGCCGCCGCCAGCGGCGCACGGCCGGCCGACAGCCCCGCCGAGGTCGGCCCGCTGGGACCTGGCTGCACGGTGAAAGCACGTGCACGTTCCGGGAGAGGCGGTCCCCGCTAGCCTGCCCAGGACGCAGGAAGAACGCTCTGGGTGACACTTCGTTAGTCGCATGAGGGTGCGAAATGCTGCATTCGTATGAAAATGTGTCGGTCAAAATGCACAATTACACAGATGTGATTTCGATCAAGGCTCGTACAATGACAGCATCGTCCATCCACTGCGTATAGCGCCTGACGGACGGGCGCAATGTCGAATTGTGGCGTCATTTTGGTACGGTTTTGATGATTTTTGTGATGGCTTTCGTTGCAGTCACAACTCCATGTACAGCGTAATGCGCATCAGTACAAACTGCGGCGTGGGCTGCCCTGGCATTCATAGCTAGAGCCTTTTCCTAGTTTTGTTACCGTATAGCATACTTACTGCGCATCTTGTTTCGCATATCTGAGGAGACGAATGTTATCTGCATTCTGTATCTGCAAGACTACAGCTGCAATGGGAGGGTCACTGGGTCAATGAAATTAAGATCATAGCAAATAGGGTCTGGAATAGCTGAGATAGCTCAAATAGCCACAGCTGAAATTATAGGCTCACTTCCAAAGCAAATGAATGTAAAGATCGGAGCTGATAACAGCCTTAATCTACCAAACCCAATAATGAGCAAACGAATTGTTTAGTGAACCAACGAATTGGTTTATGCAAACAGATTGATTTATGACTCAGACGTACTTTCTGTCTTCATTTCCCACGTTCAGTGATCACTTTTTCCAAAAGTCCAATATTGAGCGGTAGCGCAGGAGTTCCTCAAAAGCAAATGAATCCATTCCGTTCTCAGACAATTATCATTCTTCACTATCAGAATAATATCAAGCTTTCACAAAACTCGGATGAGCCGCGGCCAGCCCCGACCCGTTCTACCCATCACCTGCTCGCGTGACTCCATAACGGAGGGCTGTTGTAATAACCTTCCAAGGTGACACGTTCCCTCCACCATCCTAAACGGCTGTCACAGCGCACCGGCAGCCCGCGGCGACGAAGGCAGCGGCCGGCTTCCTTCAAAACAGCCTAATTAATTAGAAGGGAATGCAGTCTGCTGTCCGTGCGCCCGCGCTTTGTGTGCGGGGTGCGCTGCCGCTGCTGGGGCGCAGCCTCTGCCGGGATGAATATTCAGCCGGACCGCCGAGCCAAACGACCCGAAACGACCCTGCCGCCGCCTGAGCCGCATCGGCGCCCGGTCGACATCTGCAGTCATGCTCTTGCGCTTCGTCTAATCAGAGGCGCTGCAGTCGCCGTTGGGATTGTGTGCTGGAGCTGTCGATTCCAGGTCAAGGGAGATGCGAAAATGCGCAGTCCGTGCTACGCGGTTGCGTTTTTGCCGCCTAATGCTGAAAGGATTTTCCAAGCAAACATTGCAACATGGTTTAATAAAACGAATAAGTAAGAACAGAGGTGAGGGTAGAGCCATCTGATTTCCATGGAAGTTGAGTCTTCACATGGTCCTTATTTGGTGAAGCTGAGGTATCGGAATTATCAGTGGATTGTATGGGAGTGCAAGCAAACCTTTGCTAAATTTGAGATTCATGCTCTTTTGAATCATGCCTGGTGGAAACAGAATGAGCCAACAGGTGACAATATCGGCCAAAATCGTGCCATTGAAAACACCATCTGGGATCGGACCAATGTAAATGATTAACTACGTCGGGAAATGTGTGCAGGGAGCTAGAATTTCTTTTGAAGTAGGGTGAGAGTGAAAATTTCCATCTGAAAAAGACCATGCAAAAAGGAGTGAAAAAATCAGTCACAAGAAGATGAAACTTATGAGCTCGTGACTGATGCTTCAGCAACAGACACCTATTTCAAGTTGGCATGGAGGTAGTATCAGGCAACTGACAAAACCATTTCGTTTTTTTAACATCTTAGGCCATTAAAGTGAAACAGAATACATTAACACGCGTTCAGGTGGGGAGTGGGGTGGGAGCAAATTGCCCCCCTCCCCGAGGGCTTTTCCCACATGGTTTATGAACGGCGCGGCGTAGCCGCGCCAAATTTTGCACAGCTGTAGAAAAGTGCATGGCAGATCGTTTGACATACAAATTTTAGATGTACCTTGTAAGGTCGCTGACCTATGACAGGTCAAAGTCAGCCCATGGTTTCCGCGAAGGCAATTTCCAGGGAATCGTTCAATCTGATACAACAACGGAGTGCTTGACGAAGACGTACATCTCTGAGATGCTTTCTTAGGCACCACAAATATTGAATGAGCAAATGACGTTGACCTAAGGTCAGGTATGATGGTCAGACCAAGGTCAAAACCAACCTGATTTATTACTCTAGGGCTTGCTGTATGGGATAGTATCTGGTGCTCATTTCGAATTTATTGACAGCAGGAACCGCATTATACATTTTCAATTGACTTCTTAGAGGTCAGAACAGACCATTGGCCTAAGATGACCCGGGTCAAACGTTTTGTTTTAGGAACATACTGCCTAGTGTAATCTTTGTCGCTTGTTCAAATGCAAAACGCAGATCAGTCTTGTATCATTTTGGTCACCATGACCTTCAAAGGGTAAAACAAGGTCAATGACCTCAAATGGGCTTGTGAACTTCTCCTTAGAGACAGTTGCCTAGGTTCTGGGGGCGCTTTGGAATTTGACCTTGTTTGACCTTATTCGACCTAAATGTCATGACCTAGGAAGCTAAAACCATAACCTAAGTGAGTTCACGTATAGGTCAAGACACCCCGTAAATTTGGTGTCTCTAGCTTTCTTAGTTCCCGAGATCTCAGAGCCCCCACCCCCACCTGAGCGAGGGGTATCTAGCCGGCCAACCGGGAGCGTTTTAAAGCATAGTAATTTCATGACAGTATTATGGGCATAACAAATTATTAAAACCAATAATTTGATGCTGTACTTTTCAATTCCCTTCCACAGCAATTTTAAAACAAAGCACAGCAAAGGACTTAAATAACAAAATGACAACAGAAAATTCAATAAGCAAAAAGCACCTAAACAAAAACACTTTGGACTCCTACACATCAGCCCATCAAAAAGTAAAACACAATGGACATACTTATAGCTACTGTTAAGATGGAGTCAGGGAAAACAAACATTTTGTCACTGTTTCTTACAAAATACCAATGCTTATTTCCATGAAAGTGGCCTATGCCTAACTTTAAGAGGCCTTACATCATCTCATCCTGTATAACCTGGTTGTATCACAGCAGCGGTTGGGAGTTACTGATTTTTGCACAATTCCTATTGCCACTTGCCATGCACTTGACCAACTTCACCTAACTTAGAGTAGCGCATATGATGAACATCATCTCAACCCACCTATCTGCTGACAGCAGCACTTGTGGTAAAGACATGATATTTAAATCTAGTTTTTGGCTGGTACCAACTTGCATTTTTGTTCAGTTCATTTGTGTACGCATGTTAACATCAGACAAAGTTGGCAACACACAAATCAAAATACTTGAAATCACTTTGAACAACTTATTTTGATTGTCATGGTTGACTTATGTCAAGGGCAATAACGGATATGCTCCACAAAACAATCTCTCTTCTCCAAAAGTAACACAACTTTGAGATGACCATGCCAGTATTGCTGCTTGCCTTTTCAGCTGCAGCAAATACTTCCATTTGGGCTTGTTTATTCATATTTAATGACAAAGTTTGAGATGTTGGCTTCACATTTTAAATGGAAGGGTCTGACTATTTGTTACATACCAATATTTAACTCATATTAGAATTGCTACGCAGCTTAGAGTATCCCTGTGTTGAAAATATAGTGCGTACATATATAGTACAGCCATCTGCCGGTCAGCAAACCATGACAACTATGGAAAACATCTGGTTAAAGCAGCCATAAGGGACCACTTCAAGAAATTTAGGGCAAATAACCAATGATATGGAACAAAGTAAGCCTATTGCATGCCTTGTGGCATCATAATTTGTCTTATGGCAAAACTCGAAGCAATAAAACAAAAAATTGTTATCTCTGGTTGCCAACCATGTGTTAAACCAACCAGGTAAGGTACGCAATTACTTGGTCCACAGGAGACTTACTGCCTTCTTCCTGCTCCCCCCAAAACAAAAATTCAGTACCTTTTGCATGGTCGGCTGGCAGACGGAGTCATCCGACTCACTCCCCAAATATAAATATCAATTACGGCCACCAACCTTCGAGATTACAATGTGAAAGAAGTAAGAGGTGTGCATGATAAACATCTCCAGAGGGCAGAATTTCGCCATCAAACACCTCTGTGTTAGCTGCGTAAGGTCTGTCCCAAGGCTCTGTATGGCAGCATTTATTCTATTGCTAATGCCTTGCCAGGTGGCCTGGTGAGTCAGACACTCGAATGGCTTGGATTTATCATTATTAAACACCGCTATGAACCAAGAAAACGGTTAACCGAAGGTTTAAGAGGGCAAAACTGGCGGTAAAAATAAGTTCCGTGCTTCAAATTGTCGCCTTCATTCCCTGTGAATTTGTCACGCTTGGGTGCATATGAAACATGTTTGGGCGGCTGGCGGATTAATCCAATTTATGTATAAAATACGTACAAGTTTGCAGTTCGAGCATCTTGCAGAGAAGTTGGTCAAAATTTTAAGCAGCAGGTGGTACCTCTAAAGACAATCGAAAAGGAAGGAAGAATAAAGTGGTATAACACTGGTATGATACCAGGAAAAACAAAAGTAGCTAAATAAATATAAAGACTGGTACTTTATTCGCAAAATTTTGTTATCAGCTGATTTGACTTCAAATCTGTTAATGTCAGTGCTCAAATGGTGATATTCATCTTGTAAGTTTAATTTATAAGACATTTCTTGGACTTTTCGCCCGTGCATTTCGGGAATGATGCAATTTAATGGTCAAGTTTCCGCGGGAAAAGATAAGTACATGGGGTAAAACTATCTGCCAGGCCTTGCTGGTGTTTGCACCAGGCTCCGCTTTCGTGGTGTGGTAGTGAGACCAGAAAAATAGGGCATGCGTGAAAACCTTGCATTTGGCGCATAGCTGCATATTGTGATGCATTTTGTAAACAAACCAAACTTAATGCGTGCAAGCGGCTGGGGTCGCTGGGGTTCTTGCGCTGCGAGTTACCTGGCGCCCTTGTTCTGTGCATACAAATAAATTATTCAGATGTAGGTGAGGCAGGACATAGCCATTGGTGTCCCGGTTCTGGGGAGCCTTGTTCATGCTTGGTGGTTTCAAGTGAGCTCGGTTTTGGATGACATCTGAAAAGCTCAGAAAGGGAAATAGGGATTTGGCATGTGCCATTAGACAATGTCAGGCAGGGGTGAAAAATTCACGTAAAATGTGGGAAAAGGAGTGAAAAAATCCTCCTCATAGGGTGTTGCTTTACACCCACAGTCGGCAGTTCTAGGACACTGAAGGTGTGTTTCCACCTGGAGATGCCGATACAATGATGTTGAAAAGTATTTTGTACCTGTTGGAAGCACCAGCCAATGGCAATTTAAGTCGTCCAGTTCCTCCGTGCATTGAATTTCCCAAGAATTACCCCTCATGGAGAAGTTCAATGCTTGGACACCATTGCAGAATGTGCTTAACAAGATAGGTATAAAGTCGCTGACTGTAGTACGCGCCATAATCGTATAACCTTTTGTGGAAATCTAAGTTAGCTTCAGGAACATTTTGAACGAAGGATTTTTCAATGTCTGAGCACCTAATCTGACAAGTATCGACGAAATTCGGTGAGTGAGGAGGTCGCCACCGAACGATATCAAATCCAACTTGGGGCGTTTACGCGGTGAGCGCGCGCTCAACTTTTGCACCAGTTTTCCTCGGGAGCCAATCGCAGAGGCTTAGGTCTGACAAGGTGATGGCGCTGAAGGTGCGCGGTGTGGGGGCTGGGGCCGGCTTCAATCGAGTCAAGCCGGTCAGGGGCTGCATCGCAGAGGAAGCCCGCGCTGAGTTGCATGCCTCATCAGGGGGAGAGGGGCTTCCCATTGGCAGCCATAGAGCCATTTGCTAAAAATTTCACGAGTATATTTCTTAATACGAATTCAGGTGGTAGTAGGCATGAAACACATTTGGCTTGGATCCTCCGGGTCACGGAAGTCATGACCTGGTGACTCGGCATTCGGTAGATAAGGACATCCTCGCATGAGCCATGCGGTCGTGCCGCGTTTGGCCTCCACGTGTAAACCGTCCACGTGCCGTCCACGTGCGGTGCAAGTGGCAATCATTTTAGTTGCTACTCGGAGATAGGCGGCAGGGCGATCATGAATCTCGATTTTGACCCGCCGATGCCGATCGCATTGGTTTGCAAATAGTTGTCAGTAAAGCGTTGTCTGGCACCCGCAAGAGAGCCGTCCCCTGTTTTTTTAAATCTTACCATTTATTCTCATCATATACCTGGACGATGTGTTTCTTCGACACGCAACATATTTCGTGACATATGTATTATGCTTACACTGTCATAGGTCGTGCTTACAGTCTACCTTAACTTATCAAAAAAGCTCGTTTGCGTCAAAAATATTTCGCAAAAACGCGACCCGTAGCAGCAGAATTTAAAGTTTTGTTTACTTGCACGGTCACCGAGAATGACGCAAGGTAGATACCAGCAGATCGTGCTACCCCATCAACATAACGGGGAGTGCATGTGCATCTTTATGACCCTTCTCCAACCATGCGCGATAATTGGTCACTACAAAATAACGATCGATCCGATATTTTAAACACTTGGATGAGTGCAGACGTTGGGTCCACAATCCGGTGGTAAAGTCTTTCCCACAATTGTCTCACTCCCAACGCATTTAAGTCAACGCCGTTTATCTGTTCAGCATATATCGAAGGCGACATTACCATGCATAAATTGCATCTAGCCAGCCCGCCAAAAGGCTTCACGCAGAGTAGTCAGACCAGTGTATGTATCTGCATATGAAAACGGTCCGGAATCAATGGCGCACAGTCCATTTATCGCTATTTCCGCGCCTGCCATCGCCCTGTATCGACGAGCGTGCTCCGCGGCGCAGTGGTCGGCCTAACCCCACCCTCTCGGGCTGTCGTCCTCTTCCCCCAGTCCTCTGCCTTCGAGGACCCAAGACCCTGGGCATGCATCCCTGTTCAAACGATCACCCGGGCCGCCCGGGGCCGCGGTTGCCCTGCGGTGGGCCGTTTCTTGCACGGCCAGACTGGCGACAAGCCGAATAAACAAGCACGCACTTCAGGCGTCCGTGGTCGGCATGCGAAGGGAGCGGCACGTCTGCAAAAACAACGCCTCGGCCGGACTCTAGCGGCTTCTGCCTCCGGGGACGCGACGCGGACCGGGGCCGCCGCGGCCGCCCGAGGCGAGCTGGAGTCTGCTGGACATATCAGACCCGGACAGAGCGCGAGGGGCCTTATTACTCATGCTTGAGCCCGCCGGCTCGAAAGCAAATATTAAGAATGGAGGTGAATGGTTGAGGAATGGGGACCTTTGGACGCTGTGCATCCGCTTTCATGGTTCTCGGACGTGCTACAGCGTCTGTAGTAAATGATACGACGCGTGCAGTTGTTGATACCAGCTTCAAGGAGTATGCCTGCAATTTCCACTCTTTAGTCTTCCGGTCACGGCCGTCCAAAGAGCAGACTTGTTCATTCGGGTTCGCTCGCACTGGCACCACACTGATCAGATATTGCGGGGCCGGGTAAGTTGCCAAAATAGTATACTGTCATTTGTCCGTCAGCCGGCTACACCGAATACAAAACGGTCACCGGCCACACAAACCACACAAAATCAGAGCCAAAATAGTTGAATTCATTGTTTGGCTCAGCTCAACATTTTGATCGCTTTTCTTCCAGCAAGGTCATAGGTTTTGATCTAACTCGAAACAACCATCTGTGACCGCGAAAGAATAACATGGTTCTTTCCTGAACGAGTCGGCGCCGCAGCAGTGGGCTTAATCGTCTTCATGACGACGAACGAGGGTGGGTCTATCACTATGCATTTTAGAAGGACACATGCCTGGTGCACACCAAGTTCCAGAGACTCGTGCTTGAAAGGTAAATTGTACGCTTTGTATCGCATCGGGGTGAATGACGATGCTGGTTTTGTCTGGATTCGCTCTGGAACACGTGCCCAGATTTCGCCAGGCACACTTTGCTCCAGGGCTATTATAACTACCACAACACAATGCATTACAACATGCGATGCTACCAGTACATATGTGCTGCAAAAGGCACCGCCGTCATCTAGTGCGCTGTGAGATAACTACTACATGACGTCATGCCTTTTAAAGGGTGTGCGATGGCGTCGTCGCACATTCCTCCATGGATCGCCAGAGACTGCTGTTATGTGACCGTCCAGGAGTCGGGGCGTCATTCAGGAACCGAGCATGGGTTTTCCACATGGAAACTGAAGACCCTCCCGACTGCGACATTTTGCCCCACTGCGTTTTACTGCGTGTTTACGCGCTCTATGTGACATCACGTAGGCCCGTAATGATCAATGACTGTCCCAACTTTGCTTTCGGTTGGGTAAGCAGGTTCATGCTTCAGGTCAGTTCGGTGAACATCTTTGTGAACGCCAGCAGATGCGGCAGTCTGCAATGCCCGATGGGAGAAAACTTGTCCAAATTCTGCACCTGGGGCGAGTCAGATGTTGAACTTACCGCTGGGCGGTGACCGAAGTTCTGGCCGTCTGCCTACTAAACGCGACGCCTCGGGCGGACAGTGCAGCATGTTAATAACACAATAGACACCCAGTGTGCATATCCTTAATCTGCCAGGTTTGGGAGAGACGTGTTCGTCTGAGTGCTGTATGGCACCAGTTCATTCATTTGGACGTCAAATCCTTTCTGTTCTGTCATGTTTTTGACAGAACATACCGAGAAGAAATTAAGTAGAGACGGCGAGACGGAAAGAGAAAACGATGCATATGTTAAACACACACACACACACACACACACACACACACACACACACACACACACACACACACACACACACACACACACACACACACACACACACACACACACACACACACACACACACACACACACACACACACACACACACACACACACACACACACACACACACACAAATACATATATACATATATATATATATATACTTATATATATATATGTATATATATATATATAATTTATATATGCATGCATACCTACACATATATTTCATATATGCATATATTTATAGATGTATACAATATTCATAAGCTGTGTTAATAACAAAACTCACCAAGCTTTGCAAACGCACTAATGATGGCCTTTTACGGAGCCAAATCAGACAAAACCCCGACAATGTTGCAGGAAAAACTGAGCACGCTTCCAAGATGAAGTCAACGAGAAAACGGTCTGATATCTACGGTGAATACACCGTCATGCCCGCTTCTTCAGACGACTTCATCAATCTTTCTTTCATTGAAATGACTTATTATAAATAATTTCTTTGAATGAAGATAACATAAATAAGAACACGATGTTTTCTTTATTTTTGATGAGGTACATGTGAGGCTGAAGGGTGGAATACAAACACATATCCGCAGCGGCACTTTCAAGGAGGATAGGAAGAAATATTATGTCATGGGGAACGCAGAAGACCCAAAACGGCATCCTGCACTCCGTTTTTCACTTATGTACAGTAAAGAGCGATTCAAATCCAAACCAAATGTCGGAGGCGAACCCGGAGCCGACAAAATGTGTTGATAGAACACGGGGGATTGTAATGGGAAATCGTAGTGCACAGAGACTGCAGCCAACAACAGCGAACCGTCAGAAGACGGATGCAGCAAAAGGCCACAACCCAATGACGTGACCTTTTTGAACTCTAGGTAACCCCATGACACTTGTCCATGCATGCTATCGTGATACTACGCTTGATTTACACCATAAAACAGCGTTGTGAGCCACAATAATGTTCATTGCCCAGTCACCTTTTCACCACATGATATGCCGTCATGGCTTCGCCTATGCCAAAATTTCGGCTTGAACCTGCTTTTCTTACCTTAAAATAAGTATCATCTGTTTTTCTCTGCATTCACCTATTTCAAAAACAATTTTGACAATTTGCGTTGCCAGACGTTTTGCAATTTTCCGCCGGACACAACCGATAATTTTCAAGTTTAGGACTTCCCAGAAATATGGTGGTCTTGAAAGCGTGACATATCTGCCTTTATTACATGAAAATTGTTTGATGCGTGACGAATGGGTTGGATCTACAATGACTTAAAGTTTATATTTGCACCACACCCTGTTGCCCCCTATGAAAATAATTTATCTTTATAAAGAATGTAGATGTCGAGACAAATAAAACGCTGCTTGGTTATACGTCACCGGCGGATTGGCCTCTGCGATCTGAAGTGCGAGGGATTTGACCCTTGATCGGGAAAGGGTAAACGGGCCCGCTTTAACTGGGAGTACAATGCAAGGATTTTAGTTTACTGGTAGCACTGCCAACGACATCACCGTATTCACATTTGTACATGTATATGAACATGTTTGTCATGCTGTGGACGATGATTGCTCCGGCGGCCAACATATCAGTCTGGGAACATTCGGCACATCCACAACTGAGGTGCTAATCGGTTTCTTCAAACACCTCCTGGGTGTTTTCCTTTCCTCCAGCAATCGATGTGTGCCGCGCTGCCGCGGGCTACCGCTCGAGCTCAGTTTAAAACAACTGGAGAATCAAATTTCGAGGGTCAAAAAGAGAACGATTCACTTTTGAAGGTATTGAAGCAAACGCCAGAAATGATGAAACAAGCTCACTTGTAACTATTGGTTTACTTTTAGGTGGGAAAGATGAAGTGGGATTGACTGCTCCGGGCAATACAATCCTCCGTTTAGTAAACATACTCCTCAATGTGTCATGGCTTGATTACGTCGTGGTACCTTGCACAACGTTGATTGAGAGCCGGTTGACAGCCGTTATGTCTGGAAATCGCGCTCACGAACACCAGACATGAACGCATCGACAATTACATTTTTCTAGACCTTGATCGCCGTACGGCTCATAAAATGGTAGTACAATTTGAATGACGCTATTATGACATCATGAATGCCGAGGTGACTTTGAAATACTCCCCTCGATATACCTTCTCCCATCTTTGCGGGTGCGTAGGTTAGAAACTAGAGGGGCTTAGGTCTTACGAAGAGCAGGATTGTGAACGGCAGCGAAAGGTCTTCAAAATGGTTATTTCAGCTCAAAACCCCATAGAAATGTGGAATACCCCTTTAATTAGCACGGCTGCATTACACCAATTGGGCTGGAGTCATCTCAGATGGACACTGGTTCATAATTAGTTTAGCTAATGGAGACTGATGGACATGCCACCACACTTTAGCGCAAAATGAGCGCAGAGGGATTTAGGGGCAGTATGGCCTTCCAGCTTTGAACAAGCAGCAATAGAGACTAGTTCCTCCCCAGGCACGATTCCATAGAATGTGACTTCTTGCGGCACACTGTGCCTTACAAACCACTCGGTTGTGACTAATGCGAATGAATTCTTCTCGAGCTTTTCGAACGAGTTCTCGTCGGTGAGCTCTAGAATCTCGGCTGACCTGAGCCACGAAGTCACAGCCGGCCTAAACCCGAGGTCACCTGTCGTTTCGGCGGCGTTCCAGCTGCAACCAGCCACCGGATCAGGGTTGGCGGGAGCTGTGAGGCGCGTGAACTCGTCAGGAGCGGTCGGTTCGGACGGGGCGTCGCTGGAGGCGGTCAGGCGCGGTCTCGCCGCGACGGGAGCCCATCTGCTGCGCCCATCTGCTGCGCAGTACGTCTGTGACGAAGGGCATTTTCCCCACGCGTGAAAAACTGCCGAAGTGGTGCCCATCTGCAAAGCGGATGGCGACGTGCACGAGACCTGTTGCTATCGTCCGATCTCCCTTCTGTCTCACTCGTCTAGAATTGCTGAGAAAATGTCTGTGATCAGCTCTCATGGTATCTGAATGACCAGGACTTTTCATTTCACGACCAAGATGTGCACGGATCTTGCCACTGCACCAAGGACGCCGTGCGCAGTGCTGTCAAATGGACCGACCAAAACTCAGAACGCGGTGAGATTTCTCCAGTCTCCGCCGTCGACCTCAGCAAAGTCTTTGAAAGTGTCGACCATGGCGTCCTCTTAAACATGCTGGGATGTATGGGATTGATCCAACAAGGTTCCGCAGCTATCTGGACGGCCTCAGGCAGCTGGTGAGTGGCGGTGCAGCGGCTCTGCTGGTCTGTCTCCGGTGCCCCAGTGGTCTACCGCCGCCCAGTCCTCTTCAGCCTGTTTACGGGTGACCTTCATTGTCACTTGCTGGGCTGTCAAGTGGTAACATGCGCTGACGACATCCAGCTGCTTGATCCTCGCCGCCCGATCCTCAAAATCTAGGATCACTAAATCGTCGTGTTGAAAACTCGCTAAAACATAAATTTCACTCAAATTTACCAAGCATGAATCCAGAAGAAAATATTTTATTTTGGCCGGAACCCCGCAACTGAACGTCAAGAAAGCTGAAGACTTACCCCTAAGTACAGCTGCGTCGGGGACCAGACCGCTGTCGTCTATACGACTGGTGGGCGTGGCCACCGACGCATGCATGTCGTGGGACGTTCACAGCGACCACATAGTTAGAATGTGCAATGCCTTCTGATACCACTTTGTCGGTTCCGCCTCCACTTTAACCAGAAAATGTCAACGCTGCTGATCGAAACACACACACGTCCTCGCACTATGTACCGCATCTCCGTGTCAGGCGGAACAACCGAAAATCAGCTAGCTCGGATAAAAAATGATAAACTTCGGTGCTCGAGTCGTGACTGACGTGCGGCGTCGGGAGAGGACCGGCCCGGCGCTGACGTCCTGGTTTGGGCCCAGAGGGAGCAGCTGGTGCGAGAGAGGGGTCTCCTTTAGGTGTATAAGGTCCTCTACAACTAGCTCAGCCCACTGGCGATCCGTCGCATGTTTGTCCCACGATCTGCGATGCCTCGCCGGGGGTTTCGCTACCGTGCTGCCGCCTACTGGAACCAGCTGCCTCCGGCCGTCACTGAGCGTCCGACATTGCCCGAGTTTCGCGCGTCGCTGAGACCACTAAGGGCCTGAGAGTCGCTCGCTCTGTGCTTGTCTACATTGCCTTTTGGGAATCTCCACTGACTGGCAATACTTATTTGCAACGTGTGTATGTTCCTGTGGATAGTTCCCCCGTCTATTCTTGCTGTTTATCCTGATGCTTTTCTGCCTCGCTTTGTAAACCCTTTGTTTCATGTCTTGTACATGTCGCTAATCTTTAAAAGCCACACTTCACGGATGCATTAAAAATTGAATGCATTATAATGCAACACAATTTAAGTTAACTCTGCCCACATTATCAACGCTTTGTTACATGACAAAGATTACATCTGATATGAGAAGCATTATATTATATAAGCGCTCAAAGCTCTTGTTGGAACCGTAAAAAATGTCAAACGAATAATCGTTGCTGTTACTGCTTGCCATTCGCCTGCGTTCGGGTAGTGGCCGGAGAGGAGGGGGGGGGGGGGGGGGGGCAAGTCTGGCGACACAGTGAGCATGAGCAGGCTGCCTGACATTCAAAATTGCTGTTGTCCAGATATGAACATGTCTAACGCACTTCACACAAGCTAGCTTTGCCACACAAAACAGGCGGGATGATACGCTATGCGCATGGCGCAAGTTGACACAAAGGCACCGGAACGCGTGCACACCTAAAACAGCTGCAACGGCCCTGCAAACCCGCTTGGAAGTCTTAGTCGCGACATGCCAGTGCTTAAAATGAACGACCCGTTCCACGCCTTTGCTTCGGTTGGAGTGGAAGCTGACAAGTGGTCTGCAAATATGGCACTGCAGAGTCCCGCGCTCCGCCTCCGTCTCAGGCCCACGAACCGCTTGAACTTTCCCAGCTGTAAAACTGTCCCAGACCAGGCCAGCGGAAGTTTGCCGAGTGCTGGCCCGATTATGGTCTTGGTCATGACATCCACCATTCAGCTGGAACAAATTACCCTCTATTGCATGCTATCTGCGAAAATTGAGGTAATAGATAGACGATAAAATTTGCCCTGATATTGACTGCTGACGCAGCACGACGACCGCCCAGAATTGAAACGTCACCGGAGTAACAACGTCCATTTCTCAGCGCATCTACACTGCTTCGCTGGGGCCACGCCGTTTCCGCCTGGCGAGGAGCCTTTTTGACGACAGGCGCACGGGAAATGTCCTCCTCGGTCGACCAGCGGCCGCCGCCACCGCGCCGGCGCCGACGCATCGCTCGCAGATTTTCGGCGAAACATTTCATTCTGACAGATTTAGATTTGTGGCGCCTTACTTCATGCTATGAATGCTTATGTGGCGCTGGCCGTGCCTGAATTGCACATAATCCGGCCTCGCGGCGCCGTGGCGTGAGACTGAGCCGCGGGCGCAGGTGGTCCAAGCGTGACGAGCGGCACAGAGCAACGACCTCCCGGAGACAACTGTCTGGTCCTCCCGAGGACGACTGTCCGGTCCTCCCGAGGACGACTGTCCGGTCCTTCCGAGGATGACTGTCTGGCCCTCCCAAGGACGATCGTCTGGTCCTCTGGGGGATGACTGTCCGGTCCTCCCGAGGGTGACTGTCTGGTCCTCCCGAGGATGACTGTCTGGTCCTCCCGAGGGTGACTGTCTGGTCCTCCCGAGGATGACTGTGCGGTCCTCCCGAGGGTGACTGTCTGGTCCTCCCGAGGATGAATGCCCTGTCCTAGGTACGGCGGTCTGGTTCCTGGTCGTCGTGAGATCTGTTGCATATGCCTTACGCGGATGGCTGCATGGTCTTTCGATATACGGATTACTTGGGGTCAACTCCTTTTCATCTCGTAGACAAACGTCAGGACCACTCAGGTCCGCGCTTATTTCTGGGAATGGATGCCTGTGCATTGCTATCCCCGCATTTTAGCGCACTTATGTCCCATTCCGTCATGTTACTCATACATGTTTGGTCGGACCAACTATCGCCTCATGGTCTTCTCGACGACTGTTGCCTTGGCTTTTCCATGACTACTGCTTGCTGCATCGGCTTGGCTCATTCGTCTCAGAGACGCTGAGGAGTGCTGAGTGGGGTGGCAGAGGACAGAGGAGTGGGGTGGCCGTCTTTCCACGCAGAGGACACGGTAGCACGACGAAATCCAGCTGCCCTCTCTCTCTCTCTCTCTCTCTCTCTCTCTCTCTCTCTCTCTCTCTCTCTCTCTCTCTCTCTCTCTCTCTCTCTCTCTCTCTCGCGCGCGCGCGCGCGTTCTCTCTCTGTCCGTCTCTCTCGGAGCTTTGAGCAGGCAAACCTCTTCCGCCTGTTCTCCCGGCGCTCCGCACGGAGGTGCCGGTAGTGTAGCCTGAGCACCAGGGAAACCAGAGGTACGGGGTTCGATTCCCCGCGGTGCCCGCCCTTCTTGCCAGGGTGAGAGGCAGGGGACGCTACATAGCCTCAGGAGCTGAGTGCGTCGTAAAACCCCAATGACATGGCATGACATGGAGCTCCGCACAGACTAGGCCAGGCTTTGCCAAGAACGACGAGAGGTGACAATTCCGTGAGTTTTTGTGCAATGTTGAACGGTAAATCAAAGACAAAGCCAATAGGTTGTGAAGCCCAGCACGTTATTAAAAGTGGTAGCAGCGAGTGGACTCATTACATGAATGTATGAAAAAAATAAAAGCGGAAAACGAAGATAACTGTGTGTAAGAAAGCAGCATAGTGAGCGCTCAAATACGCTGGCGAACTGTTCAACGGTTAACAAAAGCAAGGTTACCTGTTCCGGGCGGATCTCGCCTCCATGGAAGCGCCCTCTAGGGGTGGTGCCAGCAGCTACTTCCTTTTAGAACTATCTGCCAAACGTCACGGGCAATCAGGCCGTGCGGAGCCGCTCAGAGCGTGGCCGCGGAATCGGAGAAGTTTGGCGCGCGCCAACTTCGCGCCCCTGCAGCGCCGTTTGCCCGCCGGCGCCGCCCGGATTCCGCGCGCCGCTCCGCCAGCGCTGGCCAGATTTGTCAATACGTTTCTGAAAGTGGCCAGCCCCACTCGGATGTGTTTGATGCCGCGACGTAAGCCATTTTAGAGGGAGTTCGGAGGTGAGGCCGCATCGGGTAAACAACGCCACTGAGCCGCAGTGCGCGCAATGTTGGAGTGTTTTAAGTCGAACTCAGCCCGGGCAGAAAATGTGCCCGGAGAAAAGCATGAGCGCAAACGACACTTTGCAGAACAGCATAGTTGTCTTTAATTAACAGATACTTTGGCAAGAGTCTGGCTGCCAGTGCACTGAAAGTTGAAAGGCACGGTTGCCAGATACAGAAAGCACGAATTGAAATTCAAAACTAAACGTCGCTATCATGCAGTGTTCATGACAATTCACTGCTGAAAGTGCATTTTCCACAACCTGAATTTATTAGCCATGACCCGTTGCCAGAGGCAAATACAGAAGCGGCATGGGGTCGTGGGGCTCTCAGTAGTTACGAGAGCGTCCTGCGAAAAGGAACGGACAAGTCGCAAGACCAAACCAAATCGATTGAACCGTGGCAGCATTTTAGGTCCACACGAGCTTGAATGTGATTTAAAGGCATGAATATGAACAAAACACGTGACTTTTGTAGCATGTGTGAACTTGTGACTTAACGACGAGAATATAGTAATATTAGGGAGTATAGAACTCTCATAGGGTCTTGTACCCCCCCCCCCCCCTCCCTCTCCATCCAGAAACGATCTCACACGATTTCATAATGCATGCTAGAAGATCACGTTGATCGATAGTTTCCTTGCGTTTATGGCACACTCAGGCTCCGGTACACCCAAGGTGATTCTGGGACCCGATTAGTTTTGGTGGGCTTCGTAGGTTTTCCCTTCTTGTCAGGCTGTCATGAACTAGTTGCTTGCAAACGCTGATAGGCTGCGCCTCACTCAAGTTGGACCCGCGAAAGTCTGCCGTAATGAATCAGACTTGGGAAACATGTTGTCAGAATGCTGCAATATATGTTTAAGACGGACAAAATGGTCACTGAATCGTAGCCACAATCAGCACCGCTGCAGAAGTCGAAGGAAGAATTCAATTTTTGTCTGGAAACATCGTTCGGGGCTGACAGAGCAGCCAGCATTGATGCAATATGGAAATGCCTTCATCTATCGGCGAACATTTTATCGAATTACCAGAAAAAATAATATGACAATGCAGGTGACTTGGTGGAGAATTAGATTTAGTCCGCATTTGTTGAGAGAGAGGTGGCCGAAATACACCATGCGCTGAAGCAGCCTTTTGACGAATTTGGCATTCACCAGTATAACTCCGCACCCACCGACCCCCACGTCAGAGCGGAGACACGGCATGAGGTGCACAGTCCCCCGAGAGCAGCGCTGGACGCCACATATCGCACGTCACGATTCAACAAGGCGCGCAAGTGAAGACCAAACCAACACATCCGCGAGTGCCATCAGTCCTGGGTAGCACGATGGCCAGGTAGGTGAGAAGTGCGACTCAGAAGCAAGAGTGGGGTTTGCCTCCGGAAGTTACTAGGGCGCATCGCACATCAGTGCCATCATTTACAACCGTAACCGCACCACAACAACCGCAGCAACAGCAACCTCACGCTCTGTTTCTAAACGGTCACAAATTCATAGCATCGCGAGGTTCGGGTAGCTCCATGCAAAGCAGACCATGAATCCTAGGAAATATTTGGCTAACATATTTTGGACCATGAAATCAGCGCATTATCGCTCTTAGCGGGTTACACTCATATCTGATTAACACCTGCATCATTTCCCATCATATCTGCCTCCCCCACCCCCCATCCGCTAACACGCCCGTTATCGCACATAAGCACACTAAGCGCAGCTATATTTTTTTATTTTTGAGAGGGATATTCGTCACATGAAATAAATAAGGACCCGCTTCTGCTACGTACTAAACTCGTAGTACGAATCATCGACATATGTACTACGTACAAATGCATTTCGAATTTCTAAATCTCTCTGAGCTTTAAGGCGCCTTAGGAGCTAGCATTCCCACGTAAACATAGCGCAACACGCAACGAGAAACCTGAAGTGCCCTCAAAAGAAATTGGCACTGTAGTAGTTTCGTTTGCTTCTATTGCTAAACTTACCACCGGATGAAAGCATGCCATTCGCAATCATGCTTTAAACAAATCTGAACATTTCGCAGGAGTCCGCCGGCTTTGGGGAAATGTTTGTGATCCTGTGGCAAGGCCAAATAAGCTGCAATGCCTCCATACCCCTACCTTTATTGAAATGCGCCAAAGGGCTTCCAGCTACAACTGAGTATTGCTTGAGATAAGCTTTGATCAGTGTTTCATTACGATCAGTAATCATGATGAGTGATTATATGAAACTGCTTCAGTACCACAAACATTTAGGCGACATACATGTGAAATGACATTCTCATCCATATTTTGTATGTTCTGTAACCTTCTTTGCACCGGCAGTTTTTGCCTTCGCCGAGTTCGGTTTGGGAGAAATGCAACTGCATGGAAGTGCGACACTAATAACGGCTATATTGAACATTTCTAGATGTGGTGATTTATCCACATGACTTAAACCCAAATTTCAATGATAAATAAGGCAGTAAGAACACTTTATTTCCTGGAAAATACAGGAAGGTTGAAATATAAATAGGTTGGTATTTCGGCAGTATGCTTTTGTCGAAACAATAGCAGAGGTGAATTACAATACCGGACATCAAATATTCACTGCTGATATGGTTTCGATAAAAGCATGTTGTCTAAGCATCTACCCATTCATGTCTCCACTATCTTGGTTTTCTCCGCGGAATGAGGCTATTACTACTATCTTATCTACGTGAATAACGCTCTTCACAAACGCACTTAACAACTTACAACTTTCAATACCACACCTAAAAGTAGCTATGTTGGTGAAAGCACGTAGTAGGAAAAAGCGTCGTCCCTTGCATCTCCAGCTCTCCCTCTCTCTCTCCCTCTCTCTTTCTCTCTCTCTCTCTCCTCGCTCTGCTTCTGTCTCTGTCTCTGTCTCTGTCTGCCTCTGTCTCTGCTTGTCTCTGCCTCTGTATGTCTCTGTCTCTGTATCTGCCTTTGTTTGCGGTTAGCAAATATCCTGACGTCTCGGAACGTTAAGAGCAGTGTCATTGCGCCCACCGGAGATTGACTTCACCTTGCGTCTCCAGATAAGCCGCCAAGTGGAATTATGAAGCTTCTCAGTCAGAGGGGACCCAAAACCGGCGTCAAAATTGTCACGCAAACGGCACGCTTGAGCGTCTTTACTCCAACCATGCCAAGCCACCTTAACGCCGACCACGCCAAGCCACCTTAACGCCGACCACCCCAAGCCACTCTAGTGCCAACCACGCCAAGCCACCTTAGCGCCAACCACGCCAAGCCACCTTAACGCCAATCACACCAAGCCACCTTAACACCAACCACGCCAAGCCACTCTAGCGCCAACCACGCCAAGCCACCTTAACGCCGACCACGTCAAGCCACCTTAACGCCAACCACGCCAAGCCACCTTAGCGCCAACCACGCCAAGCCACCTTAACGCCAACCACACCAAGCCACCTTAACACCAACCACGCCAAGCCACCTTAACGCCGACCACGCCAAGCCACCTTAGCGCCAATCACGCCAAGCCATCTTAGCGTCAACCACGCCAAGCCACCTTAGCGCCAACTACGCCAAGCCACCTTAACGCCAACCACGCAGGCATACCGACACCGAGCCACGTTATTCACACTTCGCTGGTACTGCGCCATAGCCCCGTGCCTGCAGCCGAGCCCAGCCCAGCAGGCCGGTCTCGCTCCGAACGTGCCCCAACCGGGCGTGAGGGCCCCGCGGCCGCCGACCCAGCCCTGTCGTCCGCAGACGCCGGCGGCGCCAGCCCGATCGTTCGCTGGCCATCCATCATGCCGATCCGACCGGGCTGGAGGCACGGCCGCCCCGGCCACGCGGCGGCGGCTGGCCAACGCCGCCCGCGGTGCGCACGCTGCCTTCAGACGGCCGGGCCCGCGCTGAGCTCCGCTCTGCCAGGCAGGGGCCCAGCGTGGGCCAGACAGAACTCCGCTCTGCCAGACAGGGGTTCAGCGTGGGCCAGACAGAGCCCCGCTCTGCCAGACAGGGGTCCGGCGTGGGCCAGACAGAGCCCCGCTCTGCCAGACAGGGGTTCAGCGTGGGCCAGACAGAGCCCCGCTCTGCCAGACAGGGGCTCAGCGTGGGCCAGACAGAGCCCCGCTCTGCCAGACAGGGGCTCAGCGTGGGCCAGACAGGGGCTAAGCGCCGGCGTCGCACGCTGGACGTACCGCACGCACGTACTACGCGGACGGTCATGATGCTGAGTCATTGGCTTGGGTTCTTGACTTTCCTTCGTTTGTTCCGTGGGAATCCGTCTGACATAGTGCCGCTTGGAAATAAAGTCATCGAATGATCTGTTTGATTTTAGGACGACGTAAGCCCAGCAATAACTTTATTTTGCTGTCCCGGAAAGCGCATCGTGACTTTCTTGACTTGAGTCTTGAGTCTTAACACGGTGAGATGGGGTGCAGGTCGTTTCTTATAAAGCCAGCTGTTTCTAACGTGTTATCAAAACATTGCATACCTAATGGGCTGGCTGGTTGACTGAATTGGCTGACTTGGTTGATCGTTAGGCGACGAGTGCGGACAACGATAATGTACTTGGTTGGTTGAAATCGCAGTGTCCTGTATGGGCAGTTAAGCCAAGACACAGGAGAAGAGCTTCCTTTAACCAGAATAAACTTGAAGACAAAAACTGGTTCGGCTTTAGATGCTTAGAAACTATGCAGTTTTTTCCAAATAAAGCAAACCGCCAAATTTTTGACATCTCTAACAAAATGCGGTAGGTCAGAAACTTTGTCCACCTCGGGCTATGTACCTTGGTTGGTTGTGAGTGTAGGAACACGCAAAACTTGTTTATTCGGAGAAAAATTATGTTCGGCCTACTTCACTTAAAAAATAGATCATCCTTTGCAAGCGTATAAACATTATCGAATAGCATCCCGTTTACTTGTACTCTAGCTTTACACACTGACGCCGCCCATCTACGCTCCGTTCTCGATCTTGGACCATATTACAGCTTTACAAGGGAGACAAGGAAGACATTTAGAACTTAGACATTTAGACTGCAGCTCCTTCCAACATATGCAACATTAATGTTCTACCGTCATAGGAAGAAATATGCCCCTTATTTCTGCTGAGCGTGGTGATGAGCGATATTGTACAGCACTATGCAGTTCTGACTATCCTTGCGGTTATACATTTGACCTCCCGCCAGAAAATTTCGATCACCGTAGGTGAGGTCACCAACCCAGGTCGGGCCATGCAGGTTATCCATTAAAACGTTGACCTCGTGTCGCTCTTAGGTTGAATATGTTGAACATGACAAGTCTACTTTTGGCTCTAGATATTTTTCGGCTGATTTGCATATATTATTTCCCCAATTTTCTTAGCTTTTGCTATCAGCATGGTCAATAACCCGTCCGGAAATACCAGCATGAAAGCAGGTAAGCACAAAAGGCTTGCTTGCCGGTAGGTTAGGTCACGGCCCGAAGTACCCAGGGTCCAAGAAAAAATCGAAAATAGCAGTTGTGTCTTCTATACGCAGAAAGTAGACATTAACGACGAATTGAGCGTTTAATCCTGTTTGACCTGTCGGTCCTCGCTGAGCCTTTCACGACATATAGTATCATAGCACTCATGCAGGGTGAAATCAGCTGTGCACGTTGTTTCTGCATTGATGAAGCCGCTTCGTCGACAGCCCCCTTCCCTGTGCAATGATGCGCGATGAAGGGGAAGTACAACTGGCTCAGGCGGCAGGTGTCAGCCACATCTCCATGTCTGACGTGAGGCCCATGTGCAAGTTCCGCTGTGCGCTTGAAACACGATCAAACAACGGCACTGTTCTGTGCATTGAAAGGACAGAGACATATGGCAACGGCACAGCTAGGTCGCCACTCTTCCGTTCATTATGTGCAATACTCGGTCCCAAATAAGCCCAAGCTCGCAGACCAAACAACATTTGACGTACGTACATGACTAGGCCCTGTCTGTCCTCACACTGGCACATGCGTCTGCTCTAGGTTGGAAAGTATAAGATGACGCCCATGCTGCTGCGTGACTTGTTTTACACTGTCCTTGGCGTTTGTGGCGCTGAAGAAGGCTGGCGTGACCAAATGATTTGATTTCTCCACCTGCTGATGCGCGAAGACATCCGAGCACCCCACACGACCAACCAACTCATGACAATGGCTTAGGACCATGTGTAGGTAAGGTGTTACCATGCCGGACTGAAACGACCTAAAAAACATCTTGAATAACGTAGTGCATCCCACTCCAATTTTATCTGTACCTTAGATAAGTATGTAGCAATTCGATCACCTTCACGTACTTCACAAACATAAGCCTCACAGCAGTACCCCTTGTCTTGCCTAAGAAATTTACTAGGCACGTTGATAACGAAAAAAAACTTGAAAATCTGGCCAGTAGGGTTTGTCTCCTAACATGTCATTGGATAATGTTTAAGCAGACCCTTGAAAGGGAAGTTTTGGTGATTGGTACCGTTACTTGGATTAATTGATTATGTTGGCACTGAGCTTAGAATACAAGCATCCTAAACTCATCTTCCTGGAGATTTTCACATAAGTTGTGTCATTTCGGGGTGATGCATAAAAGTCACTTCAGGTCGACGTCGAATGGAGGTCAGCCACTTGTAAATGTAGAATTTCGGTGCGTTCATCTAACGGACGTATATATATATATATATATATATATATATATATATATATATGTACATATATAACTATGACGTCATATATATATATATATATATATATATATATATGCACATACAAACATCAGCATACATGTTAAAGCCTCACGTTCAACAATGAAATTAGCGGGAGCCTTAATAATTTTTGTTCATTTAGGTCCGGTTCATTACTGGATTTACACAAATGTGATGAAACGTTCACGGCAATGCAGTTGGATTCGGGATATTGCTAGCTTCTTTGCAAGACACCCTCGATATCTTAACACGCGCTAGGGTGGGGGCCAAATTGACCCCTCCGAATATCTTTCCAGAATGGTTTCCGAACGGCGTAGCGTAGCCGCGCCAAATTTTGCATAACTGTAGACAATTGCATAAAATATATAGGGGATCGTTTGGCATCGAAAATTTGGGTGTACCTTGTAAGGTCACTGACCTATGGCAGGTCAAAATCAGGCCATGGTTTCAGCGAAGGCAATTTCTAGGGGACCATTCAAGCTGATCTAGCAACGGAGTGCTAGATGAAGCCATACATCTCTGAGATGCTTTCTTAGGTAACACAACAGTTGAATAAGCAAACCACATTAGCGTAAGGTCAGGTATAAAGGTCACACCAAGGTCAAAACCAACCTGTTTTGTTGCTCCACGGCTTGCTATATGGGATAGTTCCTGGTGCTCATTTCAAATTTGTTGATAGTAGGAACCGCATTACACATCTTCTATGACTTCATGGAGGTCAGAGTAGGCCACTAACCTTAAATGACCCAGGTCAACATTTTGTTTTAGGAACATACTGCCTAACGTAATCTCTTTCGCTTAGTCAAGTGCAAAACTCAAAGTAATCTTGCATGATTTTGGTCATCTTGACATTCAAAAGGTCAAACAAGGTCATTGACTATGAGTGAGAATACGACCTATTGCTTAGAAACAGTTATCTAGGTTCTGGGGCACTTTGGATACCAACCTGGAACTTGACATTGTTTTGCCTTTTTGACCTGGAGGTCATGACCTAGGAGTCTGAAAATTTGACCTAAGTGAGTTCACGTACAGGTCAACACCCTGTAAATTTGGTGTCTCTAGCTTTCTTAGTTTCCGAGATCTCAAGTGGGTCAAATTGACCCCCACCCGAGTGAAGGATATCTAGCCGGTCACCCGGGCGCGTGTAAACATTCTTGATAGACTGAGCACCCGCAAGATTGATGCCCCTTGCGCTGTTTTTTTATTTTGTTTGCCCTTTCTCCCCGGTTTCTAAGCATCCCCGTCTTCTTCTAACTTTCAGAGGCGCAGCGTCTTTAAACTTTGCCTACGCTGACAGTGCGCTCCTGGAGACTTCGCGTGAATTTCGAAATCTCCGCATCCCATCCAAGCCATGCCTCCTCGTATCATCTACTTCAGAGCTCTCTAATCGAGTAATCAAACGAACTTTGTCATTCCAAGCGAAGTTCAGCTCTTGGCGCCTTTTTGACCATGTTGGTAGCTCCCGTCGTACTGTCCTGGCGTACGTGAGCAGAAAGCCCGCCAGACGCACGCCTACCTCCGCCCCCCCGCATACTCCATCGCAGCCGCGTGACGCCGGCGGCGGAACATCAATACATTGGCGAATTCGGGCCGACTGGCAGTGCGCCGCCGGGCCGGCGGACCCAATGTGCCGTGAGACAGCCGCTGATCCGACGGCAGTGCGCCACGACAAAGCGCCGTGCCCCCACCCCGCCCCTCGCCCCCACCCCGCCAGCGGCCGGCCGGCGGCGAACGACACTGTATCTCTCGCCGGGCGGAGGCGGGGGCGGGCGGCGGGCGGGCGTAACTCAGTCAGCGGCGGCGGACCGCCCGCGCGGACACACTGTGTGAGCGTCGCCACCTGGCCAAGCAAAGTCCGCCGCGTGCCGGAACAGTGGGCTGGCGACGCTAGGCCGCCGGGTTGGCCGGTCAGAGCGCAGGGGTCAGCTCCCGGCGGCGACCTGGCGAGATGTCGCAGGAAGGCACGCTCGGCAAGTGCCAGGGCAGACGGCACGGCCACTGTCCCGCAGCGCCACCGGAGAGCGCTCAGCTCTGGACGGCAACAGCGCAACACGTCATCGGACGCATGCGACGCGGTGCCGCAAAAGACCATGTGGACAACCGAAAGATGCTGGAGCACAACTGTTTTGAAGCACGAACGCCGATATGCCGGAGAAGCTGCGTGTGTAGCCCGGATGGGAGGGGAGAGGGGGAGAATCCTATGGCTCATACCCGGCCAAAGTCTAATGCTTTGAACGTTTGAAGTGGCCAAACTTATAACCAGCACTCGGAACGCTGGGACGACACCGGGCAACTCCCGCTACCACAGCCGTAATTAGCATTAAGGTCTTACAATCACTGCAGCCTCAGATGAATCCCTGCAAAGGGAAGACAATATACTGACTAGACTTTGTTTAACAGGATTGAGCGAATTTGCGTCCATGTTTTGCCGCTGTAAATGTGGAATGGGGTCTTCCGCTGACAAGCGGCGTCACAAAAGTCGCTGGTTCGTCCAATGCTACATACTTTCATGCTATTTGCTGCAAGCAAACTAGCCACTGTAATATATCGAACGGGTGCATTAAGACCAGTAATGCACGCATGAGGCATGCATCCTTGGGAAATCCTTCACTGCTACGCCAAGATGGGCGTGGACTCCACAAGCAAACCAGCCCGTTCGAAGCGCAGCAGAAATAATTCTGGGATGGCCCGTCAGGCGGGTAACCGGCATTGCCCTCCGGTAGCCAGTGCTGCGGCGACGAGTCCACAGACCAAGCCGCGAGCGCGGGTCAACAATGCCGGGTCGCACGGCTTTGTCCTCTGCGACGGCGCTCGTGTCACAATGACTTCTAACAAGTGGCTAACTGTGCTAATTGCGGCGATGGGAGCGCGGTTTCCAGCGCGATGTGCCCACCTCAGCGTGGCGCTGACGCACTGCGGCCCGGCTCGGACATCCATTAACGCGTCCCAGGGTCGAACCAAAGCCGCTGTCACCGCCTGATGCATGGCCACCATCAACCGGCCCTAAGCCGTCCGGACAGCGCGCCGGCCGCCCAGGGAGCATGCGGGGAGCGAGCCACCTAGGCCGGCGGGACCACCCGGACCCTCAGCACCAGCAGGGCCGGCCACACACTCCGGACCCTTCGGATCGGCCTGACCTTCCCGACCACCGGGACCCTTCGGACCACCGGGACCCTTCGGACCACCGGGACCCTTCGGATCGCCCCGACCTTTCGGACCGCCGGGACCCTTCGGACCACCGGGACCCTTGGGATGGCCCGAATTGTGCGGATCATTGGAACGCTTCGGATCGTTCTGACCCTGCGGACCGCCAGAACTCTTCGGACCCCCCGGACGCCAGCGGTGCGACGGCAGCTGTCGGCCGGCGCTCTGGGCCGCGTCTGATGGGTGCTGGCGCCTATTGACGCGGTGCCGATCAGGCCAGCGCGTCCATTCAGGCGTCGGAGGCAGCGTGACGGACTATCTGCCGCCGCCGGCCGCCGCCGCCTCCGCCACACCAAGCCCGCCGCCGCTTGCTGGTGCCTGTGTATGTGTGTTTGGCCAGGGCCGCGCCGCCGGCGCACACAGATGGTCCGCCGGCTAAGCAAATACGGCGGACAATCGATGGAGACACAGAGCGGCCGACTAACGAGCTGCTGTTTGCTCCTTACTATACGGTCAGCGGAGGGTGGAGGCCCTCGCGGCGCGCTGGCCTTTCGTCGTGGCTTGCTGGCTCGCGGGCCGCCCGGTAGCTGCCACTCCCTCGCTTCCTCTCGAGCGCGCAGCCGGCGGTTAGGCCTATCTCTCGGATTCCTGGGAGCGCGTCCACCCCGAGCCCGTCTAATCTCCATCTTCAATCTTCCACTCACCGCGCGGCCGCAATTGCGCGCAAGGCGCTCACTCAGGCCTCGCTCGGAGGGTGGCCGCGGCCCGCTCTCTGTACGCCCATTCCGGTCCGACACGCTGCGCGCATGGCTCGGCGCTGGGGCGTGGCGCTTGTGGTGCAGCCGCTGCCGCACACTCTGTCTTCCCCCGCGAAAATAGACGTCAGATTTGATAAAAGGAAGATGCTAAATTGTTTGCTAAATGGATAACGTGCGGACGGCTGCCCAGGCGTTCCAGCCTGTGTCGCAGGAAAACTAGGCGTTCTGGGCTAACTTGACAGATCCCCTCTGTTTCGCGTTTTCATGCATCGCGTGCAGCCATGCGGGATGAAGCCAAGGGCGAATGACAACTTTTTATCGGCTGCGTTGCACTCGGTCGGGTACAGCGGTTATGCCGGGGCCGGCCATAAAGTGGAGTAAATGCATGGAACCCTAGAACCATCCCAGCGTACTAGGGAGCTTAGAGGGACCGTGACAGCTCAGAGGAACCATCACAGCTCAGTTACACTAGGGTTGTTCAGTAGAACCAGACTAACTCAGAGAGATCAAGTATTTCGGTGCGATGGGACAGCTCGGCGGGACCGAGATGGATAGGTGAGACTAGAGCAGCGCAGCTCAGTGGAGCCAGGTGCTGAACAGAACCAGAGCTGGGGATACTCAGACTGGGTCTCGGCGCAGCCTCGATTGGTCGGTTCAATTAAATCGTGACGACTCTATTGAGCAGTGGGTTTTAGCCAGACTGCGCCTGCTTAACGATATATCACCAGCTGGATACATCCGACTTGCTTCAGTGTGGCCCTCGAGATACGAGGGACACGATCAGCCCGTAAAAACAAAGTCAATAAGTTGAATGTGACATGTTCCGACGGACACGGCCAGTTAAGACGGATCCAACGGACGGGCTGGCGGAAACTCGGGCTAAACCTGCACAATACTGCTCGGCTTATTGAGTGGTGCGATTGTTGAAGATGAATGGTTATTGGTGCCGTTCAAGTTCTCTGAAACGGTGCAGTAATAACCTATCCGTCAGCAAAACCGCTGGATAACTCAATCAGCTTTGACATAGATGGCATCCATTAGAAGCTCATCGACCTTGCGGGTATTTGATTGAAATATTACGCAAGCTGCAGACGGTGCTTCCTCTTGAGATGATCAAGGGCGAATGACATGACCGTGAGTTGAGACCGCGTCAAACAGCGCACAACAAAAGTGGTACGAAAGTGCATTTGCGAACAGGACAAAATTATGCCAGAAAAATACAGCGCTTTTGAAAAATGATGATACCTCGCGAGAAGACATCCATATGTGAAGAACTAAGGCCCACTTAGCGGTACGCAAAATGTGCACTCAGTTTTATGATCACTTTACCCATTGCTTGGCTAGACTTCGGAACATTTACCAAACCGCGAATTTCAAAGCAAGAAGCAATCCGTTGTTCCAAGTACCATGGTATATGATCAGCAACATAGCGTTATTCTCTTCTCTCTCTCTCTCTCTCTCTCTCTCTCTCTCTCTCTCTCTCTCTCTCTCTCTCTCTCTCTCTCTCTCTCTCTCTCTCTCTCTCTCTCTCTCTCTCTCTCTCTCTCTCTCTCTCTCTCTCTCTCTCTCTCTCCTCTCTCTCTCTCTCTCTCTCTCTCTCTCTCTCTCTCTCTCTCTCTCTCTCCCTCTCTCTCTCTCTCTCTTTGTTTCTTTCTCTAACTGCGGCTAACTCTACGAGCAGAACTAAGCAAGTTGTTACCAATTGAAACAATTGAGACTTTAGTTCCCCATACCACATCAAACGCAATCTGCCGGTTTCAATCTAGCTTTTCTGAAATAAATATTGATGCCTTTTTATGATTTGTTTCATTTAATCTTGAGGCGACGACTTTGGGCATGCATACGCTTCAATTTTGCTGGAACGAATCAATCATCATGCATTGAACGTTTTGGAAGATTTAATTGGGGAGCGCGTTTGATTGTACGCCAAAACGGGGTGGACGCTTAAAAACAGCATTATCGTGGTGCATGTTTCAAAATTTCTGGCGTTTCCCTTATTTCACCGCAATAACAGGTATACTGCATTGATAGTGAGAAGACGCATTACTGCACATATTAGGGGGGACTGTTGGTGCATCTCTTACCGTCGGCCTTGGTTACATCCATTTTGACATTTGTTTTTGCTTCCTACATACGAACTTTTCCCAAAATATTTGCTTGGTATGAGTCTTCCGAGAGCCGGTGGGAGCCCATCTGTTATGAGACACCGGTACTGCGGCGCAGTGTCCAGGACGTGTTGCGGTGCAGCATTTAAACCCATTGCGGCACAGCATTCCGAACAGCGCTACACCGCAACGATAAAAACACGAAGCAAATGACAGTTTAACTTCCACCGTGTATTCACTGCCAACGAAAGCAATAAACTGACATGATCATCCTCCACTCGTTATAGACATCGGAAAGCTTGCGGAAAGAGCTAGTTATACCCTGTAAGTAGTAGTTATTTTTTAGCCCGCACGACTTGCGGAATCCGCCGTGCTGTGCCCATCATCGCGTCATCCTAAATCCTAAAGTTGTTTCTATGCATGTCATCATTTTACCAAGACATGCTGCGGATGTCAACAAGAAAGACAATTACAGCCTTAGCATTAGTCATGGCAAAACTAAGTTCATTACCTTCTTCGGTGGCAGCCGGGTAAAACCAATTTTGAATAATTTTCTGCCCTGATTTTCTATCCTATCGAGTCAAATGACCAACCGTGATCTGTGTATAATGACAAAATCAGTTGTACTTAGCTAAAAAAACGCGTTATGGTTATATCATAGCAGGTAAAAAAAACATTGATGTTCGGCATTTCAAATTCGTTCTTGCGTGCTATTTGCTACTAGCCTGGTGTGTTTACGTACAGCCTAACTATATCGCACCGATTAGTCAAAGTGATTGAGGCATAGCTTTGAAAAAAGAAGCATGCTTTAAACTGATGCCTCCTGAAACGCGGATGTCATGTGACTCGTCGCTTATGACCTCACATCCCCGTTTTTAGGCCAGGTCGGTGAACTGAAATAATCCAGTACCGGAGGCTGCAAATGTATTGCTTGCTATCACCTGACAATCTGGTAAGCCGACGTACAAATATGTATATGTCTGTCCGGAAATCCAGCTGGCTGTCTCAGTCAAATCCCAAAGTCGAAATCCTTTGAAGCCATTCAGGTGCTCTCGGCTCAACGTTCTGGACAACAAATGATTGCTGTTTGCCCTGTATGCATGTATAATTTGCTAAACTTGTCAGCTGGTCATGGATTCACAAGAGAGGCTTTCAGCCTGTCGACGTGTTTCATCCACATACGTTTCGTTTTTTGGGACCATTTACCTAACAAGACCTGCTGTTTGATCATCAAGATGACATCAAAGTACAAACACTATTCAAATTGGATTGCCAGCTAATTGACTAAAGTCTTTTGTTTTCTTGGCTGAAGAAACATCGGAGAGATGTCAGCTACTCGGTACAGAAAGACAGCGGAGTTCGAATTTTTTATACAGTATCAAGACATCATTGCCCAAATGTTTAAATCAAATCATGATGGTAAAAAGTAGGAGCCGCATGCATACCACAAGAAATATGGATGCAGTTAGGGTGAAACATCGTGTTGTCTGGACAGTGTCCAGCGCTCGTCCATTACCAGTCCAGATGGCTGCTGCAGCGCATCGGGGCTTATCAGGTATGCAGTGAACGGTCCAGGCCGGGTAGAAAAGAGCCGTGGCCAGCTGCGAGCGTAGCAGGATCTCCCACATCGAGGAAATTAGCCAGCTAGATTATGACGCCGCTTGAATACACCGGGCAGTTCGTCATCATCCATATACCGCTGCCCTGTTCTTTCCTCATGAAACGCTCGCTCCCATGCTGATCGGTCGGAACACACGACCACACGGCTGAGCTGACACGGAGCACGGCAGACGTGACGTCGGCGATGCGCGCTGCACAGCCCCATTGCACGCTCAGTGTAAGCCTGCAATGTTGACCAAGTATACTGGATATAAACTGTACAGCAACTGAGCAAATTGCGCTATTTTCACACAAGTTACGGAGTCCCAACAGCCTATATACCTACACTATCTGCCTATCGGCCGGCTACACGGATTTTTCTGTCCGTAAGCGGTCAGGAAAAAATGCATTTTTTGTTCCACTACAATGGTGGAAGCCCACAGCTACAAACGCTATCACACGTTGGATACATCTCCCGATTTACAAGAGCAGCACATATGCATCGACGATTTGTTATCATATCAGTTTCTATTTATGGTTGTTTATATACATGTCTGTCACCAAATAGACAACAAGCAATAAGCGAAACTATTTGTACCACACGGTTTACTACTTCATGCCCGTTATTGATGCAAATGGTGTGCACCCGGCGCAGCAAATTAACCAACACCATTAAAACACTTCGATTTGTACCGCAGCGATTGCCGAGCACAATGAGCATAGCTCTCAACACCGCTGCCAGCCATGCGTGTACCTGAGCGCAGCCGTAACACGGCGCTTCTTCGATTTGTACCGCAGCGATTGCCGAGCACGATGAGCGTAGCTCTCAACACCGCTGCCAGCCATGCGTGTACCTGAGCGCAGCCGTAACACGGCGCTTCTTCGATTTGTACCGCAGCGATTGCCGAGCACGATGAGCGTAGCTCTCAACACCGCTGCCAGCCATGCGTGTACCTGAGCGCATCCATAACACGGCGCTTCAGCGTTAGCCATCAGGCTTACAAACGGGCCTGTGTTCCATGGCGTGCCCTGGTTAAGTGAATCGCTACGCTGGCAACATTCCACCAATTGCTAGAATTCTGGGCGGACGGCTTACATATTAGTCAGCCGGCGGAGCGCCGCGCGGTGCGGCACGGCCCAAGCTAATTCCATTACGGAGCTGGCGCTGAGGGTGGCATTGGCTACGACTGGTTCACGACAGCGGAGAGCAGGACTGCAGCGTCTGCAGCTGCCGTGGGGGGAGAAGAGGGAGGAGGGAGGGAGCGGACGGCAGCCGATGCCGCGCCATGCTGTCAGAGAAGTGTCGTGGCGTCTGCTGAGACGTTGGTCACGATGGTTGACTGATGCGTCACATAATTCGACTCGCGTTTTTCGGAGGTAGATCACATTTCATATCGTGTCGAGATTTCCAGAGCTCCCTCTTCTACGGCATGGATGCACGATGTTTTGAAGCTTTACCTGCACATCTGCAGTTCCGTTTTAGGAGCGATACGATGACTATCTGTTATGCATGAACATTGACAGGGAAATTGCATCACAAACATTAGCACGCATGGTCTTAAGATGCGCTGTGACCAACGTGCTGGCTGCTGTGCTGGCGAAATACGTGCACGATATTAATTTCTGTCGGGTGTAGCCTCATCTCGGCCGGTGTACGTACAATGCACGTTGCATCCATAAGAGTAATATTAACACCACAATTAGTTAACACGTCCCACGAGACTATGCTTGCAAAACGCAGCATCGTTGCGCACGACCACGTCTCTGTGGCTGTCAGCCACCTATCCCTCTGTGGCTGTCAGCCACCTTTCTCCACCGCTCTAAGCTCTCCGCCCACGGCAAAATACAGCGCGCTGACCGGCAGTTCTCAGCCAGGATTTCGTTCTCAACGTAAAGTACTCACCGCCCGCCCAGAAGCCCCCCCCCCCCCCTGCCCCGCGGGGTTCGCACGGACGTCCCTGACTGGTGCGTCCAGCGCTGATATCACCTGTGCTTCCGGAAACAAGAGCGGCCTGGGATGTGATGGGAAGAAGGAAGTCGCAGATGTGCATTTTCTCTTAGACGTTGCGTATGTGGCAGATGTGATGGAGATGCAAGGGTGCATTAATAAATCTAAACTGTTAAAGCAATAATCGCTCAGCTGAGATTCAATACACGTGAAGCATCCGGACTGGTACTTACGCCCCTGGATGTGACATGTTCACAATGGTAAGTTGATGCAGACTTGGAAAGTAGGTATCGTTCGCCATATCGCCACTCGACACGCCGAACTTTCGACCCGCCTGCGAAGCCGTAATCCGTCTGCTCTGGTTCCTGTGGGAAAAACTTTGTTTCCCCCATCTCCCACCCTTATACGTATGTGCATGGACGGATTCACAGCGGATTATCGTACTTGATGTTTCAAAACAATGCGAATTGTTTTCAGGTGAGTCATATTCTACTTATTTTCATAATCTATCGGTTCATTTTTCTTTTCATAATGATATATAAATCGGTCCATAATTATATATAATATTAATAATAATAATATTATAATTAATAATAATTATTAATAATAAATCGGTTCATCATTTTTTAAAATAAGATGCCATTGTGCTTTTTCATCATTTTGTGTTTTCATATCATTTCATATTACTTTGCATTCATATATATTTTATATTTGTAATACGTACATTACTGTGGAATTACAAAAGTCTCAGCTTTTTTATAATAAAAACTGTTTTGTCATAAGCTCTTGCTTCTGCAAAGCTGCTCTCATAAGCAATTGCTCGGTAGTGTAATGCTCCTTTCCTGACGTGAGAATCCGTAACGATTAGAAGAGATTGGGTGCGAGTAGCGTTTTTGAATGCAGCGTGCAGCACACTGTGTCCACACCTGCGGCGAACTACCTCTTTTTTGCTCTTGTTCTGCCAGGAGGTTTTTTCTTGACGATATAACACATCTGAAAAGTTTTTGGTCCCAGCACGGGCTTCAATGGGGTCGAGCAGCATCTGCTGCTGTACAATTTTGCGTTTCAGTCGGCTTTCTGGAACAGATTGTGTAGTCAGCGGACTGGCGCCTATAGGTCACTTTTGTGTGTTGTAGGTTATGTTAGAATAACGGAGAAATCCAAAACGCATCTTTGCAGTAGAAATCTGGAGAATGTTTGACAAATGGCGCATTTGAAGTCCTCTAGTCTTTTTTCGTGAGGTAGACCCATCATTCAGTGAAAACATGATCTATGTGCTAAGCGCAGCCCAATGCGAATGTATGGAAAAATTGTAACGGCGGTGGCGCGGAGTGGAAAGGGGACGGTATGGACGCGACCAATTTTGACGGCCTGCCGCACCATACCATTTTAAGCATACCCTACCTCCGCCGCATTCGACACCTTCCCTGATTAGTGGTGAACCAAGTCATGTTACTGTGCCGTAGTACATTTGATAAGTCGAGCATTTTCCAAATGTTCTATCATTACCACTGAAGCAAACAGAGCACTGTTTCTTCTTTCATTGAAATGTATAAATCGATGGCAGAGGCAGGATGTTAAAAGGGGACAGGGGCGTCAGCAGCTGTTGAGCAGGAGACAAGTTCACTTGTGTATTCCAGGCAGTTTGGCTATTTTTGATATCCGGCCTACCCTGGACCCGTCCACGCGCAGTAAAAACCAACTATTGGTTCTCCATATCTTATACCCGCCTGCTCTACCTGAAACACCGCCCCGGTCATAACAGGCAAATGATAAACAAGCCATCAGTGGCGTCGAATAAAGCAATAACCAAACGCATCGACCTCTAACCTTTCAAGCTACAGCCCGTCAAAGTCAGAGAGCGCGTTCTTAACCCGTCGCCGGCTGAAGACAGCGACGACCGTGCACTCGAGACGTGCTAAAACAGCTGTCAAATGGAGCCACTCGTCCGCGGAGCAGCGATGCCATCCTTCGCAAACGACCTTGGACCTCACATCACGTGACTACCTATTCGCCTGGACTGGAGTCGCTGTTGGCGAAAGGACGCGAGGGACGGCGACATGGCAATGATCGCAGACCATATGTAGCATACGCCCGTGACTCCAGATGTATGCGTAGGCAGCTGAGAAAATTATTTGTTACAAGAGTGAAATGGGACAGATAATCTGCGCTATTGATTTGTTCATTTTTTCTGGCATTTTGCCTGCCGATCACATGAATTTAATTTCATTGCGTTTTACCAAAGATCTCCATTTATGTACCATAACTGTGCAGCACCGCCCGTGGGTCATGCGTTACCTTATTTCCGGCCTTTTGTCCGCACAAATGTCTTGCTGTCTTTCATATGATTGTTGGCCTTTTGTAATGCTAAACTAAGATACATTTGTCCACCATAATCCTGCATGCAAGACATCAAAGCCCGTAATTTATTCTAAGAATTCCGCGCCTCCAGTTGTATTGGGACCAAAGGTAGCGCCGGTATATCCCCACCTTTACCTCTGGAAAATGTCATTCTGGCAGGCTCTCGGGAGTGCGAGCTAGCTCCCTAGTACAAACATATTCTGTATGAGATGGTGCCTCGACGTTAATATTTGTTAATTGCCCATGATAACCGGTCTTAATGGTAAATATGTCTTCAGCTGCAGTGCTTCCCACCTTTGAATAATGGCTTAACGATTTCCTTCAGTGCGAAACCGGTTTCGCACAGTGTTGGAGGGGCTTGCACAATTTGTTTTCTTTGGTGTGGTCACGGGATGCCCTTGTAGCACCTTTAACTCCAATCGCACGTCAAAGGTCGTCACACCCAGCCCACCCGCGTGCCTCGGCCTGGGATTAATAGCAACGATGTTTGCGCAGGACTTGTCTCAAACCCAAATCCCCGGGGCCAAGACAAGGACGAGCCGCCGAGGAGCTCGTGACGCGCGCGCCCATTTGCCGAGGCCGCCCAGACGGCGGCCTGTTCAGACCCCGGCTCCAGCTGTTTTATGGCCGGCCGGACTGTCGGGCTCGCGTCGTGAGGCCGGGCAGGCCGAGTGCGGCTGCTGACGTCGAGCCCACGCTGCTGCGTCACACAGACACACACACACACACACACACACACACACACACACACACACACACACACACACACACACACACACACACACACACGCGCGCGCGCGCGCGACGGTTCGCGTTGGAGTGTAACAACGCCGGTTTCTCGGTGTGCGGGATTGTCCTATCGACCCACATCCTGGAAGCGACTGCGGCGTCGCCGAGAGCAGGCTGGACACAGTGTCATGTAACAAGGCTAAACCGGATAAGATCAATTGACTTTGTCCCGTAATGGATTAGACGAGCCGTCAGCCTCGCGCATGTAGATTTCCTGCCATTCTTAATATATCACTGTCCACTCGCTCACCGAAAGCCACACGACTGATTCGGGTTTTGGTTCATCTGCGCTTGATCCGGGCAGAATTAAATCGGGTTCGAGTGCTTGTCAAAACGTGGTTGCCAAGGGCGCGAAAAATAGCGTCGATACATCAGAAACGTAAATCGGATGGAAGTACCCATTGCCGCCGGTCACCGGGATGACGAGAGAACGCGCTTCTGGAGCGCCAACGGTCCTGCGCCCCCGGTCACACCACCGGGGAGCGGGGAGGGCGCGGTCCGAGCCGAGCTGCGTGTCGCTGCGGGGTCACTTCCGGGTCGGTGACCCAGGCGCCGGCGGAGCCCGACCGGCAAAGCCTGCCGATCGGTAGTTGAGAGCATCCGCGGAAGGGAGACACAACTTCTGCCGTTCGGCGAGACGGGCGCAGAGGCGGGCCGGCCGGGCGCACGCCTCTGAGCTGGCGAGCGGCAGCCGTCCCAGGCCGGCCCCCAGGCTATACAGCGACTCCGGCAGGGCAGACCTTGATCACCACTGGCCCAAAGCTGATAAGTGTGCCGGCTCAAACGCTGGTGATCAAAGGCCACCCCGTGCCGCCTGGCTGCAGGCTGACTTTGAAGCGACGAATTCAGTTCTGCTGTTTGTTATTGTGCGAAATCATCGATGCATGGCTCGCAAACTCGCTGCCGCCAGACGTCAGACGTCGCCGCGCACTTCCCGACTGCGCCGAGCCGAGCCGACCAGCTTCAGACGGCCCCTCCGCCGCCCAGCCGAGCCGACCAGCTTCAGACGGCCCCTCCGCCGCCGAGCCGAGCCGACCAGCTTCAGACGGCCCCTCCGCCGCCCAGCCGAGCCGACCAGCTTCAGACGGCCCCTCCGCCGCCGAGCCGAGCCGACCAGCTTCAGACGGCCCCTCCGCCGCCCAGCCGAGCCGACGAGCTTCAGACGGCCCCTCCGCGAATTGTCGGACTCCGAAATCCAACCCATGTCTTCCCGCCCACGCACCTGTCGTCCATGCACGCTCACCAGTGGCGAACTTTAAAAGGTCCCTTTGGCAAAGCAACAATTTATGCGCCGAGCTGGGCCACCAATATAACGATGGCGGTAATGCATTTCCAATGAAGTCTGTCTGGGCGTTTGGAGGCCTGGCGCCTGGCGGCGGCCGCGGGCCCGGGGCTCCATGTGCGCTGCCCGCGGCTGCCAGGCGGCTGCCGGGACGCATTTAGGCCGTTCCGAGCGGCTCAAGGCTGTACAAAGCTGACCGTCGCCTGCCAGACGCGGACATTGCGGGAGGCTGAATTATTGAGGTCGCAAAGAGGGCGGGACCGTAGCGCAGACAGCGCCCAAAACTCTGGCCATGGTGGCGGTTTGTTCTTCTAATGGGACTGCGGTTTGCTGTCGCTATTTCATCCCATCCTGTGTATTGTTGTGCTTGAGAAACATTGGAAAGCCTGTCGAATGACGGGCAGCGAGCCGGAAAGAGGGAAACTAGCACTCACCATCTGACCTAATTATGTGGCGCACCATTAATGTGAGACACGTTGAGAATGAGTATCATCATTCATCATTTTCCACATGACCACCAGCATTTCGCCGAATTGTCGTGTTGGCATAAGCGGCTTCATCGCTCCATTGTGCTGGGCTTCAGGCTATCAGAGTGTCTTCCGGACGCAGAATGACCCACATTATTAAAAATATATTTAATGTTTCGGGTATTAAATGCATCTGTCAATGCATGCCAGTGAATACAGCAGCAAAAATGTCTGCCGGTCGAAATATACAACCGGCTGGAATCTTTTAACTTAGGACGTCGAACAAAATAGTTGGTGTTACCGCCAGCTGCGTTCATAAAACTGACATACACTGATCAAAAAATGCGAAATAAAATACAACATGTCTAACAATACTACTCCTTACAAACCTGATGGACCAAGCGGTTGACCCCATTGCAATATTTCAATGTAATTTGCATCAAGCACGCTGGATGCTGTTCAGGATTCGCCAGCCCACGGAATCTCCCCACTGCACTTGGTGGCACTTTTAAGCGCATTGCTTGATAAACAGTGTAAGAAATGTTATAACTTGGCGAGAGTATTACATACACATTTTTCACCCTAGATCTTGGTTGGGAAAAGTATGACAACTTTGCACATATTCAATGTCAGTGCTGCCGCTCTTTCAAGTACGTCCTGGCGAGAATAGATCGTAATGTGAAATAGAAGCACTCTTAGCTGTCTACCACAAAGTGTGTCGCCATCTGTGTGCTGGCACAGGATCAACGAATATTTTACTGAAAACAGGTGTCGCCTGCGCCTTCTTATGGTTAATCGTGCATTCCGAAAACGCTGCACTCCGAAACCAGAAGACGAAATAAGTTGCCCCCCCCCTTCCCCTATTACATCTCCGGCAGACAGCGAGGTGCCCCTCCTATTATTTCACACTATGTCTCGTGTATTCAGGCTAATATGTTTTCCGAATTCGATGAAGCCCAACCAGTTGGCTTCATCCAGGTGACAGCAAAGTTGAGCTCGCTACTCAGACTACTGCTGTTTCTATTCTGATGAGTAACGCCGCCATTTGGGCTTTCCGGGCGCCCAGTAATACTGTAAGCTGTTTATCAGTGCCTGGGGTCCCATGCGTATGCGACGAAAGCACCAGGACAAAATGGCAATAATATAGCATTATGATACTTTGCTCGAAAAGGCCAGCAGTACGATACTTGACTGGACCGCTTTTGAGCTTGCGTACGGCGGGACATGTTTGAACATACTGTAAACTTGCAGCTTAATTCCCTGTGAAAGTGGTAAATTTGTTGCTCTCGCAGGCCCCGACCACCAGCAACTTGCTGCCTGAAGTAACTGAATGTGGCGCAGCTGTTGCTTATATCGTCACCAAGGCTGGTTTGAAGCCTCTGGTTCTATTTGCGACCGGGTGTCGTGCTGCGGCTCACGCATATTCTGGGTCAACTGTGCCATGCATGGCCGTGCCAGTGGTACCCGGGGCTGTGACTCCCGGGGCATACATCATACTGCCATGCTTCACAGCCAGCGGTACATAGCGATTGAACTTTCTTTGGTCCCTTTGCCCTTCTACTGAAATTGCTGTTTGCAAACGATTGTATTTAACAGGGACTAATCCGATGGAGGAATGGCAAACACTGAGTTTTCAAATGATGAAGTGTCTGACAAACACAAACACACACGACCATGTGGAAGGCATGTGCTTTAACCCCACCAGATATTTCAGAGGGTCGGGTGACGGTGTCGGCAACCAATCCAATGTATACTTTCAACACCACTCGGATGCTCGTGCCGATAACACGGCACAACGCTGTAAATGCTAGGGTATTTTTTCAACGCATCGTGCAAAAACGCCTCACAAAGTTCTTAACTTTCTGAGCATGTCTCGCTGATCCCACTTGAAGCCATATGTCACGATAACACAACCGAAAAGCGGTGCTGAGTACCCGGGAAATGTCAGTATTGAAGAGTTAACCATTTCTGGCCATTCACACTCTTATCTTAGATCTAGATGCAGTAAGCATCTAGCTATGATTGGCTAAAAAACAGTGTTAACTGATTCAAAACAGCGTGGCTGTCCACTCAACCACGATTTGTTTAAGTGAAGAAGGCGATGTGCAGCTCACAGATCTGGGTATTCTACCAAGGCACAAACCATACCCACAGTAGCACTGGTCACGCTGCTCAGGCGTCCAGTCGTTATGCTTCCCAATACATTACTGCTGTTTACTCGATGCACCGCCAAAATGCAGTCGCCAAGCACGCTACAGATTAGCCAGTCACGCAGCAGCAGACTATTATCGCATCTGTCTAGCCGTGGCCAGACATTAAAAAGGTCTCCCCTCTATAGGGGCGCCCGTGTGCCGCCCCCCCCCCCCCCCCCCCACACACACACTGAGCACCCGTCCGCTTGCTTTGGTTGCCTACGTCTCGCCTGGGCCAGAAACTCGTGATACATTCCGGGAACTCTCAGGACATTCTAAGAACTCATGAGGCATACCAGGAACTTGTGGGACACTCCAAAAACTCATAGGACATTTTAGGAGCTTGTGGGGCATTCCAGGAGCTCATAGGACATTCCAGCAATTCGTGAAGCAATCTGGTAGCTTGTGGAACATTACGGGAACTCATGGGACATCCTAGAACATCGTGGAACATTACAGGTACTCATGAGACATTGCAGACACTCGTGGGACATTCCATGAGCCCGTGGGACCTTCTAGCAGCTTGTGGACACTCCAGAAACTCACGGAACATTTCGGGAACACGTTGCACATTTCAGGGCCTGATAATACGGCCGGCCTCACAGAAGCCGTGGCCAGGTTCCAGGATTTTTTAAAACATTATCCTTTTTCTCTACCTCGTCCAACTCGTCTCGCACAAACTTATAACAACAGAGTAATAAGTTAACGGCTTCGCAAGTTAACAGCTTAGCACAAATAAGCAAGAACCTTAACGCGCGTTCGGGTGGGGGAGGTCAAATTGACCCCCCAAAGGTTTTTCCAGAATGGTTCCGAACGGCGCGGCGTAACCGTGCGAAAGTTTGCATAGCTGTAGACAAATAAAAAGCGCATTGTTTGCCATTAAAACATTTATGAGTATCTTGTAAGGTCGCTGACCTATGGCAGGTCAAAGTCAGGCCATGGTTTCAGCAAAATAAATTTCTAGGAAATCTTTCAATCTGATACAACAACGGAGCGTTTGACGAAGCCATACATCTCTGAGATTCTTTCTTAGGCACCAAAAATATTGAATGAGCAAATTACGTTAACCTAAGGTCAGGTATGGAGGTCACACCAAGGTCAAAACCAACCTGAGTTATTACTATAGAGCTTGCTGTATGGAATAACTTCTGGTGCTCATTTTGAATTTATTAACAGCAGGAGCCGCATTCTATATACACGTTCCATTGGCTTTTTAGAGATCATAACAGGTCATTGACCTACGATAACCCGGGTCGACATTTTGTTTTAGGAACATACTGCCTAGCGTAATATTTGTCACTTATTCAAATGCAAAACTCAGAGCAGTCTTATATGATTTTCGTCACCATGACCTTCAAAATGTCAAACAAGATGACTGACCTCAAATGGGCTTGTGACCTTCGGCTTATAAACAGTTGCCCAGGTTCTGAGGACACTTTGGAGACCAACCTGTAATTTGACCTTGTTTGACCTTATTTAATCTGAAGGTCATGGCCTAGGAAGCTCAAATTTTGACCGAAGTGAGTTCACGTGCAGGTCAAGACACTCTGTAAATTTGGTATCTCTATCTTCTTAGCTCCCGGGATCTCAGGGGGTCAAACTGACCCCCCCCCCCCCCCGAGCGAAGGGTATGTAGCCGCCCACCCGGGCGCTTGTTAAGCATGACGCGATGACTAGTCGATTACAGGTCATACTATATGTCACCTGGCATCTGTGTGCCGATCATTTGCTGTTTTTTGGGCCGACTGTCGTGTTATGGACGCCTGGTGGTCAGGGGCTCTGCATGCGTTGGCTGGAACGTTACTGCCGCCTCAGTTGGCGCAGGCGACTCGGATGCAATTTCCCCACCGGCCGCTGCCTCTGCTGCTGCCCTGCCGGGTTCGTCCTGTCCCTTCGCCGCCCCAAGTTGTCCAAGTTATTATTGGTTCAGCTGTTGGCGCCACTGTTCCAGCCTTCGACTGAAACAGCGGCACCAACAGGCGCCAATGTCTGCTCCCCTTGTGGCAGCGGTTCTCCAGGCTGGGTCGGGGCCTCATCTCGCTGCTGCTGTCGACGTCTCCTGTTGTGTGACGTCCAGTAAAGTCTGCACACGCTACATATCCTGACACTGTTCGGCGAGAGCAGCCCCCTCCTCCCGTCGGCTCTTCCTTCCGCCCATTAGCCTGTCTTACTTCCTCATCCTTCTTATTGATCCCGTTCCTCTTGGGTGCATTAGCGTTGGGTGTCTCTGTTGACCACGGTTTTGTTGGGATACGTTATGTTAGGATTGAAGGCCGGTCTTTGCAACCTCAGAAGCGGTTCTCTTCACAGTCGCTTCTGTCTTCCAGCTGGCCCAAGTCCTGCTGATCAACAGCACGTGCTGCTCGTTCATTGAAGAAAATGCTTGTTTACAGTTAAGGGATACTACTCCGAGTGAATGATATCCCAGGATGGCACTGTCCTGGGGTTCGCGACCAGCACTGCCAAACTCCTGCCTTGCCGGTACGTCTTCAGCTGCAAGCCCATTTCTCTCCATTGCCGACAAAATGTCGCCGGTTGCTGCCTTCATAAGCCACTTAGATGGTGCCAGGTGCTTCTCTCGCTCAACTGCGTTGCTAGGAGTCTCATGGACTGCCTGCCAACATCTCGGCTCCGTTGCCAGTCCGCATGTTCACCGGAACTACATCAATATCCCGTTCACAAAGCCCCTTGTCAATGTCGCTTACCTTGTAGGGTACTCCCGGGTTTTCATCGGCTTTGTTGTCATTTTTTTGTTGCCAAACTGCGCCTTACAAGCCCAACTCCTTTCGCTTTTCCTGTCGCGCCTCGCTTCATGTCCTGTCATTTCCAACAGTCACGTCTCATGTGTCTTCGCTTCCGGAAATGGAAACAGGGCAACCGTCCTGGCGCACAAATACGTGCGCCGCCGCTGCCACCCCGCAGATCGTCATCACGTCCGTCCGGCGCCGGCCACGCACCTTGAAAGGTCCCAAGTCGGCCGTATTCTCAAGGGACAAGAGCGCCCCAGTAAGCCCCAAGAGCGTCCCCTAAAAGTCACCGCCCTTCCCGGTAACTCCCACAGCAGAGTTCATAAATGAAAGGTGCAGCTGATTGTTGAGAACCATAGGCGGTGAACTCATGGATTTCGGTGGCCATTCGTCACTTTCACGGATACGATAACTACGCATTCGAAAATGGAAAATGCTGTTCTAGACAGCACAGTTTCTCCGTTTTGCAGATATAGTTTTCAATGCGTCATAGTGAAGTTATGTCATGGTGTCTTGCAGAACATTGTTTAAGAGTCAATTGACGGCCGTTATGCATGAAAATCGTACTCACGAACGCCGGACATGAGCGATTTGACAATAAGTTCTTGGACTTGATCGCCGCACGGTCAGTGCCATGGCAGAATACAAATGGCATTACCATAGCGTCATGGATAACTAGGTGACCTTGAAAAAGTTTCCCTGAAATACTCCGCACATCTTCGTGGGCGTGTAGCTTAGAAACTAGAAGTGCTTGGGTCTTAAGAAGGGCAGAGCTGTGTACAGCACCGAATGATCTTCAAGATGGCTATTTCACCCCATACAAATGTAGAGCATTCTCTTTGGAAGAACGGAAGTACTAACGTGCTTTGTGAAAATTGCGGAGCAACTAAATACAACCACAGGTGGCGACATTAAATGAACTTCAATGACGGTTCTCGAACAAGTACGTCGGTGTCGCCAAAACATGGCCAGCTGGAGCACAACTCAGCCCATGATGCGCGGTGTGTGGAGAGATCGACGGTTTTGACACGGCGCCTGGGTGCGATGGAACCCGCTGATGGCTGCCATCAGCTGATATGAGGTCATATTTTGAGATTACGGCGGGCGATTAAGGCTCCCTCGGGCGTCCTGATGGACCATTCGTTGCGGCGAACGCTCACGGCCACAGCTGGCCAACTTGTGGAACAGTTTAACGTCGTTTTCGCGGACTTTTACGCTGCGCTCTATCTGCCGCTTTTCTTGCCCTTCTTTGTCGCAGCTCTCTTGTTTTGTTAGCGTAACTTTCCATTCCTTGGGACGATTATTTGCTTCCTACGTGTCAGCTTGCGCTTCTCTTGTGTAATTTTTCAACAACTCTAGCACCCACGCAAGCCTGCGGTATGACACCGCGCGGCGCTCTCTCGCCAAAATTTGGCAGAGCTTTTCTCTGTTCAGGTCGTTGACTCGTTCATCCTGCTCCGCTTCCCCATTTGCAGGCCACTAGACCCAACATGAGCTCCAGATTCATCGCCGCGGGGCCGTCGCTGTACCGGCGCGGCGAAACTCTGGACAAATCCCGGGCTCCATGTCCAGCACTCAAACCAACATCGCCACCTAAGGCTAGAAGCCATGGAGCCAGACCCCAGCGAGCTGCGGAGCTCGAGCAGCCAATCAGCGTGCGAGGGAAAGAATTAAGGCGCGACGAGCGCTACGGTTTCACAACCCCGACCAAAGCAGATTTCTGTAGGACGCTGAAACCTTAATGGCGGTCGATGGTTCGCGAACCATGTGGATTAAACTTTGAAACTAGGATTGGACCGCTTGCTGTCGGCTCAGTGTGCTGAAAGGCTGACGAATAGTCCGGGCAAATGTGCTGAAGGAAAAGAGGGCAGTGTGAGCACGGAAAACGAAATGAAAGACCGCGAATCATCCTCTTCTGCTCGCAGTTATGGTCACGCCACGAAACTTCTAAACGGGATCTTTTCGTGCAGGCTTGTATTTTTTAGTCGTAAGATTCATACGTTGGCGCTCACGTCATGACTTAGAAGGATAGGATTATGTTGTTTGCATATATATATATATATATATATATATATATATATATATATATATATATATATATATATATATATATATATATATATTGCCCATCTGATAAGCACGAGACGCTTGAACCCGACACCAGGGAGGCTATTTCTGACAGCATTGCACACTGTTGCAAGGGACGGGACATGATGCAGAATTTACACAAGGGTAGGTAGGCTGCACATGGGTAACGTGATTCCCTTGTCCTTTTGGGCGTAATAAAAATGAAGTCATGCTAAATGTTGTGCAAGAAGTCAGCAGAAACATTAGGAAGTAAGTTATCAAAGCATTCCCTTACCATACGTTAAAACTTTTATATAAAAAAGAACTTCACCTAGTACACAGCAAGCTATTCAAAGTATTGTATAATACAAACTTAAAACAGCAAATGAAAGTTAATAAAATATAGTATCCTGCGTGATTATAGCATGATCATAATGCGCGCGATCTAACGCGTATCAGTATCTATATTGTGGTTGAGCAGACGGACCTCAAGGGACGACAGGCTTATGGCCCCAATATTCCGTTGAAGAAGTGCTGGCGGATAACAAAGATAAATTACTATAATCATTATTAGTGCGTGCTATGGTGTATGCATACCAAATTTCCTTAAACTCATGAACTGTATTTTGGGACATTTCACACTCGCATCCTCACTCATAACGATGGCAATGTAACATCTCAAGACAAGACAGCTGGACCGCGTTTCCAGCCTAGGCCATTTTTGTGGAACCCGTCGACTGAAGGAGTTTACGGAGGATCGTGCCACTCACCTTAATGGCGGGAGACGGCGGGCGGGCTTTTTCAGCCGACGAAATGAGCGAATTTGCATTGACTTGTGATTCCATTGATTCCGACAAAAACAATGGTGAAAACGCGGAAGACGTTGAGTGGATACTGATCGCAAGTCCACATCACAACGGCTGCATGATTTTAAATGCCAAATATACGTCAGTGTTGTGTGGGAAAGTTTGCATCCCACGAACACGTTTCTAACGCGTCAAATGATAATTTCTTGTCATTTTCACCAAACCCACAGATTAAGCACCGTCTAACTAACAAGATAACTAGCACATGATACATAAACGTTTGTCATGCAGATGGCTTTAAGTTAGCATCTCCTTTGGCTGTGAAGGTACGACGCTCATGTTTAAGATAATACACCGGTCGATCGACGGTCTAGTCGCCGCTTTGTCTGATACTGACCACTTATGCATTTTTGGCCATATTCCAAGATCACAAGAAAAACGCCTGGTGACACTGTTACGAGTAATACTACAAATAATCGCAACATGAACTTCACTTGATCACGCTGCTTGCTACTGACAACTTCAAGGCTTTGCAATCGACGTCTGCTAGTGAGACTGTTCGGAGCGTAACTGTGGACGAGCGACTGGTGTTGAGAACTTCACGGATTTACAATCAGCGTCTGCCAGTGAGCCTGTCCAGAGCGTGACTGCCGGTGTCGGGACGTGTGGCATCGGATCGCACTGGGCCGGGCTGGGCCGCTGAAGCCACACTTATTCAGGTTAGTTAGTGTAAGAAACGCTCGACCCGCGGCTTCGCTCGAAAAAAGATGGGAATTTTCTTTTTGTGAGCACGGGTGTCAAGGGCTTCTTCGGTCATTTTCCAATCTTGTGATGCATTTTGTGAGAAGCTCAAATAGTCATGCATTGAACCGCTTGAAAGTGACATTCATTCTCGCACATCTCCCATGTCTTCACACTGATTGTTCAGCTGGCTGGAGGACGCACCGCTGGAGTTTCTTGATGACCAACACTCCGAGCGGGTTTTCTTCTTCTGCCCAGTGGCCTAGTGCCCTTTTCTGCGGAATATATTTTCAGACGGTCTGATCCGTTTGATTTGTTCACGCAGTTAAACGGATAATCTTGCCACCTAATATATAAAAACGCTCGCGCACTTTTAAACAGAGTGTGCTGGGCTTACCTTCATGAATGTGATAGAAATCGTCATGGTTGCACGCGAACTGTCGTCATCGCAGCTGTCACAGCATGTCAATTATATGACTTTTGGCATCACTTTGCTGCAGGACATTATTAAAGCCGTTCACTGGCTGCGAGTATGTAAAGGAACCTGTGACCACGTGTGTGATGCATTTGTCATAGAGCGACCAGACCTCCATGCCTCAACTCGTGTAGAAAATTCCGCAGAAAAGGGCACTAGGCCACTGGGCAGAAGAAGAAAAACCGCTCGGAGTGTTGGTCATCAAGAAACTCCAGCGGTGCGTCCTCCAGCCAGCTGAACAATCAGTGTGAAGACATGGGAGATGTGCGAGAATGAATGTCAGTAATAATATATAATATGTGTAACATAATAATATAATAATATATAACATAATAATGTACGTATAATAATAATACAAAAGTCAGACGGAGCATCGCTGTGAGATGAACAACCGGATTTGCACGTATAGTTATAATCACTTATCATAGATAAAAAAGCTATTCATAGCCACGTTTGTTAGAATATACGTCATTGCACGGTTACAGTAAGCGCAGCAGTTTTTAATTCTTAGATTTGGGCAAAGGCAAGCATTTGAAGCTCCGGCTTTTATGTCACATTCTCCCAACCGGCGGGAAAATTGTCCTCCAGACGTGGAAATATTTTCCCTTTCAAGAACGTCTCGAAGCTGCCCTGACTTTTGGGACAGCTGTGCACCAATGCAGTTACAGACCATTCCGCAGGTGGTTCGAAGTATGTGCGAAGCGTTTTCCTAAGGCTACAGACGCTGAATGACCAATCGGAAATAGAAGCTCTGGTGAACCTGTGGGTAATACACCTTCACACTGGCCTCTTAAATTGCAAAAACTAGTGCAATGTGATTCAAAATAGCAAAACCACAGTTTAGGCTGACCATTGGTCGAACGTTCGCAGATGCTGACTTTCCAACACTGTTTACATCTTCCAGCATAAAACTGCCAATATCCTGAGGATCTCATGAGAACATGGATCAATGGAAATTGTGGGGAGAATATCCGATTTAAATGTTTTCACTAGAATACAGTGCAATAGATGCACGCGACTCGAGATCACTGTCAATACCAAAATAAATTTAATCTTCGCCGGCTGGATAAGTGCAACCTTGCAATTAGACATGTTTGGAATGCGTGGTGTAATACTGAGTCTAAAATCGTGAAGTCAGTCGAGATTCATAACTAAGAATATTTATTTTCTGAGCTATAAATAGGATCAAAACTGAGCATTACAAACATAATTTGGCACTAAACGCGGTTTGGCATATTGTGTCAATCTCGACATCACATAAGCAATTCTCCAACTCAGGTCGTGGTCGCCAAATCGAATATACAGCACTGTTTTGCGCATTTCAGTACTATATCGCTTTCAGATATCACACAACTGCCATGACATGTTTAATATTGCCGCCCATCGGCTCATGAACAGTGTCTCGGCCCACAACGCGGCTCGGTGGGTGTCTTGTACCGCGACAGCAGATTTCAGCCCCTTCCTGGCGGTCAGGCGAAAATAGCAGCCTAGCCAAGCTGCTGCCAACGACAAACTTCAGACTCTGGTCGAGAGTCACCGACCAGTCTGTAACCTGCGATTAATCACCGGTCACCAGCTTAGAGTGCGGCCCAGTCACCGGTCAGAGGCTAGCCAGCGCCCGGCCAGCCACTTCTCTTGCCATGCGCCGCTTCGCCGAACCCTCCACCCTTTGCCCCGGGGCTCCCGGCGCCTCCGGCAGCCATCGCAGCTACCTCGCCTCCCACTTACGGTGCGCCGGCGCGTAGATGTTGAGGTAGAGGCAGTCCTCACTCTGGTTGGCGAGCTGGCCGCGGAGTCTCAGCACACGCTCGAAAACGGCGCGTGGCATGCTCCGCAGCGCGTCGGCCTCTTCCAGCGGCGGCAGCTGCTGAGGGCAAACGCGGCCCGGCTGCATCGCGCTGCGCACGCCCCGCCAGGGCGACGGCGTGCGCGTCGGCGAGAACCGGTTCGAGCCGACCGGCGGCGTGGCGTACGGCACGCCCAGGAACACATTGACGGGGCGCAGCGCGTGACCGGCGGCCACCTGGTGACGCTGGAACGACCGCAGGTAGCCCTGCAGCTGGCCGTACTCGGTGGTGACCAGCTGGCCGGGCAAGCCGCCGCCGGCGCAGGCCAGCAGCGCCAGCAGCGCGGCCAGGCGGGGCCGCATCGTCGCGCGCGACGGGCGCACTCACATGGCAGCCGGCGCACTCGCTCCGAGGCGGCACCGGCCGACGACTGGCCGCCGCCGCTGCCGACGGCTGCGCCGCGCCGCCCCGACCCCAATGACGTCACACGCGGGCCCGAGTGACGTCGTGCGCCAGTTCGACCGGAGTGATGCCACTTGCCGTCCTGGAGGATCGTCACTTCTAACCGGTCTGCAACTTGTCCAGTCGACCTGGGTCGTCAACGGGCAGCGAGTGGGTGTCGTCCCGGTGCATGGGTGACGTAATAGTGCAGTCCCGACAGTGATGTCAGGCAGAGACCGTGCCAGTAGTGAGCACGGCTTGCTGCTGGATGTCTAGCTGGGTGTTACTCTGACACCCCATAATCCGTCTTAATAGTCATGATGACGTCCACGATGGACGTGGTGACGTCCGCGATAGCCGTGATGACGTCCGCGATGGACGCGATCACGCGCAACGGACGCTGGGCGATGACGCACGTCATTACTGACGTCTGACGCCCATAACTGGCGCGCAGCGCGCTAGTGACGATCGCGCCGTTTGCAATAACTGGCAAACGCGAAGGTCGTCATGCCGGCTTTTATTTGGCATGTAGGCCATCTGCCCGAGAAATCGATGCTATCCCTAGACTGCTAGCACACAAACTGACTTCTTAGAAGTCGTAAATCTTTGGCTCGTCTGCGCACGGCAGAAAAACGCGTAGCGGCTCCACGCCAATACCAACGAGTTCCGGCATGAAAATCTTCAGAGGCGTTGTTACGGAAGCGGTCATCAGTCGTTGTCGACGCTGTTGCCACGGTTGGACTGTGGTGTTTGCTGGAAACATAGCAAATCTGTCAGCAAAAGCAGTTAGTGGCTTTAACCCACCGCCAGCGACCTTGTTGCTCGTTTTTCGTCCATTTTTTCGTGTTTACATTCAAACCAGTTCATATTTCCTTCATGTAACGTGTTTGCGAACTTTTGAGCACGGCACATGGCACAAACAAAAATGGTATATTATTCGACAGCTGATTTCATTGACTTTTCGGTTCCATGGCAGCGTTGTGCCAATGTCTTTTGGAAAAGGTATAGCATCAAGTTGCTCTGAACTTCAACTGCCCGATGGCGTTTGCCACTTCCGCCCCAATGTTGGCGTTATCACGCCCAAGTGATGCCTTGGCTGGGCCACTCGTGGCAACCTGCTCGAGGATGGAATAAAACTTGTCTTGCGTGAACACGACACATGACCTGTAAATACAAACGCTTTCAGTGATTGCTTGATCAACATTTCAAGACGACCTCGGATGGTGTGAGGATGGGTTGGATGGCCTTAACTGACCTGCTATGACCCACAGCCAGCAACACATGCGTTCATTTCTCAATAAGGTTAAACCATATTGCACCATACAAAAAGATAAAGGAAGTCTGAGAAGCAACTGCTTTATGACTGCTAACATCGAACCAACCTAGAAGGACCGAACGTTTCAAATAAACCACTACCACCCCGTAACACATGTCCAGACCTGTGCGCCAGCAAATTCCCTATGAAAGCATACATGAATGCCAAAGAGGCGCGTAAGCCCAGAAAATGCTGTGACAATGTTGGCTTACTGGATCAAAGGCACTGAAAGATTTATCCCCTAGCAGCTAAAGCAGGATGAACATTGCACTGCTATATTCAGTCTTTGTAAGTGAGACGCATATCATGTTTAACTTGAGACTGACATTGGGGGGCTTCCATGCAGGACCTCGAGGTAATATTCTGCCGGCCTTGCGGGACAGGTCACGGTATTGATGTGCTGAAGCACGGAGGCTGCCATGCAGTATAAAATAAAAATGGCATTAAATCCATATAATCCATACCCACATTTCATGTAAATCATCACACACAATTGACCTGTGACGGCATGCTAAATTCTGTCATGCGTTGCCGACCATTGGTTACCTCTTATGCGCTGAATGGAGCCCTCAGATAGCATGGAAATATCACATGCTGGTTCATGGCGGAGATAGTGAGACATATCAACGGCCTACATGGCGGTCAATCTTGGGGACACAATGGCCTGCAGGAACATGAACAGACACAAGATGTGTCGTAACCAATAGTACCGTGGACATTTAATAAAGACTTTGTCAACGAAGGAGCACAAACATTTTTACTGCTGAATAAGGAACAAATATTGCAAAGTACTGACTGATAGCAATCATTCGTGTACGATCTCAGGGGAAGAAATAGCAGCCTATATTTCCCGAAGTAAGAAACCAGATACCTATAGAATAAGATTAAATGCAGAAAGAAGACCATATATAGCATTTTTACACAATTAACTTCCTAAAATATGCACAAAGGTGGAACACCCTTCAAGCTTAAAGCCAGCACTGTATGAATATCGACGAAGCATAATACCTTCCGAGTCGTAGATCTACAGATAGCACAAACATTTCATTTGCGCCCACTGTCCCGATAGGAATATTCCTTTGATTTGTGTGTGGCTGCGAGGTCACCATGGTGATAGAACAAGTATTAATTGTGCAAATGGTGCTCGAGCCGTCCAGGCGGTGGGCCCAGCCGTCACCAGTTAGGTGGCACGAGCAGAGCCCCAAGAAAATTGGGTTGTTTTTCATCAGCCAATAATCACTACTTGCAGCTTTCCGCATAAAAGTCTGAACGGCGGAGTACTCCCAAAAGAAACGTTTGTATCAAATTTCGCCAGCTGACGGCGACCAAAGGTGCATACTGATATTTATGTACATCTTATGTACTGGTTAGGTGGCATGCAGCGTCATTTGCACTGCTGTTGGTTGTAGCCTCGACATCCAAATTACAACAAAAGTAACCCGTTGAGTTGTTTTTAGCTAGTAATGTCACAACCCTAAAGTGGAATGTAATGGGAAACGTTTAAATGATTTACTTGTAGGGCGCATGGGGTTCATTTTGCCGCACTTCACCCTGAGTGAGCGTGTTGTGTCTTATGAGGTTTTCACGACGCAAAAATTGACCTAGACCGCAAGCTTTCATTTGAGCCCTCGTCCGCGTACGATGCCACCATGCATGCTGACATCTGGAGTGCGGGTTGGAGGTGGGGAGGGAATAATCCGGCCCGCGCAAGCATTTCAAAAGAAACTCATCGCATCGAAACATGGCAAATAGAATGAGCCTGCCAAAGTAAACCTGCGCGTCCGTTTTTTTAGAGCAACCAATCAAAATTAAGAAAACTGTCTTTCTGCTCTATCCACCCGCACCGTGTGCAATATCGCTACTTCAGTGTACGTTTCTGGTAACGCCATTAATAAAAAAACTGGAATAATTAGACATGGCATAATGAAAATGGAAATCGGTGGTGAGAAAACTGTCTTTTCTGTCACCGACGACATTTGGAACCGCCTAAGTCATCACCTGTAGCCAAATATTTTAGAAACAGCTACATTACAACTCTGAATGCAACTAATCACAAAAGGCATAGCCACCTAACATTTTCGTATCGGGAATTCATTTGCACTGAAGTATCATTTACTGCCCATTAAACACTGAGTGATAAATAATACTACTCACAGAATCATCAGAAAAAGGCTTACTTAAAGGGAATGTTCCACTTTTACATGGGTTTTGAACTGAAATAGCCGTCTTGAGCACCTTTTGATGCAGTTTACTGTCATGCCCTTTCAAGACCCAAAACGCTCTGGTTCCTGAGTTATACGCCCGCAAAAGAAGGGAAAGGTTTATTGGGAGACTATTTGAAAGTCACCTTGGCATTGATGACATCAGAGAAGCGCCATACAATCGCCGTCATATTTCAGGCCGCTCTTTGCTCATGATCAATAACAGTATTGTCGCTGATACATTCGCAAAAGCGATGGTGCAGCACATATGATACAATCTGCGGAAGGTGATTGGCTGTTGGTAAGATTTCGCTGCTAAATGCTTGTCGCGAACGTAAGCGTGAGCACCTTCGGATTGTGCAGCACTCGTCGCCAACCGGGCATTTGCCCCTATTTCTGGGCCATAAGCCAGTGGTATAAAAAAGAACGCCACTGTCTGCGGTAGGAAAGTATGGCACCGAAAAAAGAACGGCACTTTCCAATGTTAAAAAAGACGCGATGGCAAAGCTGTCTTTTGGCGTTGTTTCTTCCTCTACTGATTTAACTTTTACAGACAGCCCGGCTGGCGCATGATACACCGGAGCAAAGAGCCTTGCACGGGTTTTTGGGTATAGCAATACATTATAAAATAAGGGGAATATCACAGTAATTTTGGAGATATATTTTACTAAATATCTAACACATATTGTACGACAAACTTAGGTTATGAACAAAAAAGTTGTGCCATACAAGCAAAACACTTTGAGTCGCATTACCGTGAACCCCCGTTGAGACTTTGTCTTGGAGGAAACTTACGGTGAAAGGCGGTGTTATAACCGAGAAACTGGGCGGAAATTTGAGAAAACCTGCAAGTTGATAGCCCCGCGGGCTGCGCAAGTGTGAGATGAAACTTTTTTGACATGTGTGAATCAGGCGTCTGAAATGGGTGTGCCCACTGGTGGTGCTTGCCAGTGGCTTGTAGTGATCTTGATGTGATTGCGACTGTGTGTGCGTGGTTTGTACTTCTGAGAAAGAACATTGTTTTGGTAATCTTTAAGTGTAGTGACTTCCAATAAAGTGTGATATATCGATACCTGCCTCTATCTATGTGTATGCGTTTGAGCATTACGAGGTAGTGATGTCAGCAAACTGAAAGAAACACGAGCATTTTTTGTTGCAGGGTTGTACAAAGGCAATTTGGTACTTCATTATGATCTTGCCAAAATTTTGAACCTATTGAGGTATTACAGCATGTCATTAACCTAGTGAGGTAGAACTGCTTTTGAACCAGGGTGGGAGTGACAAACTTCCATCGCAAAAAGGCCGTACGGAGTGAAAAATTAAAGCCACAAAACGTGAAACTTATGGGCCAGTGAGACATTCTTACGGGAAGAACGGCATACGTTTCAAGTTGGCATGGCTGTAATATCATAAGCCTGATAACATTGTTTTGTTTTTTAACGTCTTAGGTCATTTTAGTGGAACAAAATAGAGTAAAGCACAGTTATTTCATAACAGTGCGATGCACATCAAAACCTATGAAACACCAGTGTTTTGATGCTGCACTTTGCACTTGTGCAAAGTGGGCTGATGCACCCTTCCACAGGATTTTTAACACAAAAGAAAGCAATGAAAGTCAAAAACAAAGCAACAGAAAATTCAACAAACTTAAATCATTCAAACAAAAAAAACTTGGACTTCTGCACATCAGCCTAGCACCAAGTCAAACACAACAGACATAACTCTGGCTTCTGTTAAGATGGTGTCAGGAAATACAAACGTTATGCAACTGTTTCTTACAAAATAGCAATGCTTATTTCCATGAAAGTGACCTAACTAAGCCTAACCTAAGGAGGTCTTAGCTCATGTCACCCTGTCTAACCTGTTTGTATCACAGCAGCATTTGTGAGTCACTGATTCTTGCACAATTCCTACAGCCACTTGCCAAGCAATTAACCAACTTAACCTAGCTTAGAGCAGCCCATATTTTGCACATCGTGTCAACTCACCACACCTATTTGTTGACAGCAACACTTGTGATAAAACCATGGTAAAGCTCACTTTTGGCTGGTTTCAACTTGCGTTTTTGTTCAGTTGATTTGTGTCAGCTTGTTGACATCAGACAAAGTTCACAACACACAAATAAAAACCCTCAAATTACTTTGAACAAATTGTTCTGGTTGTCATGGTTAACCTATGTCAAGGACAAGTGGGTATGCTACACAAAACAATCTCCTTTCGCCAAAAGTGACGTAACTTTTGGATGGTCACACCAGTGTTTCCGCTGTTGGCTTTACATTGGATATGGCATGATCTGGAGTTTTGCTACATACTGATATCTACCTCATAACAATTTCACTGTCAAACACTTCTGTATTAGCTGCGTCAGGTCTGTGCCAAAGCCATGGACGGCAAGACAATGTAACGTGGTGAGGTATCAAAACTCAAATGGCTTAGAATTATCATTATCAAGCACAGCCATTGAACAAAAAATAACTAACTTAGGCTTTAACAGGGCACAAATGACCCTAAAAATCCGTTCTGCGCTTCAAATTGTCTCCTTCAGTCCTTGTGAATTGTTCCGGCTTGAGTGCATAGCAAACATGTTTGGGCGGCTGGCAAATTAATATCAATTTATGTATGGAATATGTGCAGGTTTGCGTTTGGAGCATTTTGCAGAGAAACGGACCAACATTTAAAGCCATAGATGTTATCTTTAAAGATGACTGAAATGGAAGAAAAAAATAAGGTTTATCACGCTCGTATGATACCAAGAAAAAAAGTAACGAAACAAATAAAAAACTGATACTTTTTGCGTAAAATTTTGTATTCAGCTGATGTACTACTGACAAAAAATCTGTGAAAATAGGCGCTCCAACGGTGACATTCAGCTTTTAAATCTAATTTAGAAGAAATTTCATGATTTTTTCACCACTGCGTTTCGGAAGTGGTGCAATACAGTGGTCAAGTTTCTTCGGTTTTTTCAGATTTTATCCGAACCCTTTGAAAAGATGGATTTCTGAGATCAGACCTCACGCCAAGCAGTGCTTGTTGTGTTAGCCCTGACCCCTACCGCCCGATCGCGCAATTTCATGTCAACGACATAACTTGGTGGCGAAAGTTTAACGTGCCGCAATGCTCGACACGGTCCGTCCTGCAATCTGACGCCAACTGACCTTCAGTGCGACCGCTGCCACTGACCGCAGGCCATACCTATCAAGGGCAAATAACGAACGCCCTAAAGCGACTCGAGCCCACCCCGCCACGGGTGGGTGGATCGGAAAGGAGCCACTCTAACTGAGCCACCGGGAGGGACAAAGAAGCCTGGGATAACAGCTTAGAGTTTGTGAATGACTGGTAACAACTGACTTAACACTGCCAAATGACTATCGCCAACGATAATTTCGTTGCACCACAATAGGTACATCAGGGTGTTAACCAGTGATTGCGTACAACATCCTGAGCAAGAAAAGCATTCTTGGTAGCTCAACCTTTCCATCTTTAACATAGCGATAGCAAAGCTTTGGCAATTAACTCACAGGAATGTTACAGATTTATTATAAATTTTTGCACGTGACTGCATTTGCAGCTAAAAATGATAAAGAACGTAACGTCTGTGCACATCACAAGATATCAATGTGAGGACTACGGCACAGTAGGCAAGGATAGATCGACAAAACAGTATTGACATTCTCAGCAGTCCTTGGCAGGTTTCGGTAAGAAATTTATGATGCATATGACAGCTTTCACAGCAAATCGTGCTGTTATATTAATAATCAGTCACAAAACCTGGGGATCGCTAGGTTGCACACGTCAAGCAGTACAGCGAAGCTTATCATACGACCAGTACGAAACCAAAACAAAACAAAAAAACAAAAAGCAGGATATTCACTAACCCGCCACCCGGCACAGCCCTCGTCACGAGAATGGCCGGTTGGCGTAAGCTTTCGTATGTTTCGAGGTTTTCTTTGGATTTGGCTGTCAGCTGCTGCCACGCATTACTGTCGTCACGAAACTATTCCATGACGCCATCAAACGATGTCGTAATGGGATGCATTGTTATCAACTTTGAAATTTTGCTACTAACGGGCCTTTTTTAACTTTTAAGCTTACCAGTAGTTACAAGTAAGCTTTTCCCATCATATCTGATGCTTACCTCATTGTCTTCAGACGTGAAACATTTTCTTTAACACGCGTCCGGGTGGCCCGGTTGGATACCCTTCGTTCGGTGAGGTAGTCAATTTGACCCCCCAGAGATCTCAGTAACTAATAGGTCTAGAAACATCAAATTCACAGGGTGTTTTAGTCTGCACGTCACCTCATTTAGGCCAAGATTTGAGCCTCCTGGGTCATGACCTTGGGTCATACTAGGGCAAACAGGATTAAACTCCAACTTGGTCTCTGAAGTGTCCTCAGAACCTACATACCTGTTCTAAGCAAAACGTCCCATTCCCAATCGAAGTCAGTGACCTTGCTTGACCTTTTGAAGATCATGATTACTCAAATATTAGACGACTGCTTTGAGTATTGCATTAGAATCGGCGACAAAAGTTAAAGGGAATGTTCCAAAGTTGAAGATTTTGAAGCATGCACCAGAAATGATGATAAAAGCTTACTTGTAACTACTGGCAAGATTTCGAGCTTTCAAAACGACCCCAAGTAGCAATATTTGAATTTTTAAAAAATCCACCTTATCATGTCATTGCTTGATGACGCATTAAATGGTTTCGTAACGACAGCAATACCTGGTAGCATTTGGCAGCCAGACCTAAAGAATACCTCGAAACACACGAAAGCTGACGCCATCCGGTCACTCTCTTCGCAGGGGCTGTGTCGGGCGGCGGATTAGTGGGTGGTTTGTTTGAGGACTTTTTGTTTTGGTGCTGGCCGCAAGAAAAGCTTTAGTCGACTGTTTGACGCACGCGACGTAGCAAACGCCAGCTTTTATGGCATTAGTAATTATTATATATAGCTTATATGGCATATTATTAAAATCAAAGCACGATATGCTGCGCTGTTGCTGTTGCTGCTGTGCTGTTTATGATGATTTTGTCAATACTGTATTGTCGACTCACCCTTGCCTGCAGTGCTGTAGTCCTGACATTGGTATCATGTGATGTGTACAGTGATTACTTCTTTATTGTTTGTAACTGGAAATGCGGTGCCCTGCGAAATTTAACAAAGCTGTAACGTTGCTATGAATTGATTGCCAAAGCATTGCTATTGCTTCATCATCATCTTCCGCCAATTGTACCATTGGTGCCGCATCATCGCTGTTGCGAATGAATCAGCTGACATACAGTTTTAGCCATAAGCTGGAAACAGCCTGTAATATGACTGCGATCGCGTGACGTTTCTTTGAGGTCATTAATGCCAAGGCGACTTTTAAAATAGGCTCTCATTAAACCTTTTCGCACATTTGCGGTTGTGTAACTCAGAAACCAGAGCGTTCTGGGTCTAAACATGGACATGCCCCTGAAATGCATCAAAAGGTCATCAAGATGGCTCTTTCAGGTCAAAACGACATACAAATGTGGAACATTCTCTTCAAGCTATGCAGAATGTTCGTAAAAGCGAAATGCGGGCCTGGATCATTTCACGTCAGTGGTCTATTCTGATATATAAAAGTCTATGGAGATGTCTTATCCAATTCCTGTTATCAATAAACTCGAAATGAGGACAAAAAACTGACCCACACAAAAAGCCCTAGAGTAATAAACGAGGTTGGTCTTGATCTTAGTCGAACCTTTATATCTGGCTCCAGGTCAATGGAAATCGGTCATTCAATTGTTGTGTTACCTGAGAAAGTATCTCAGAGATGTATGGCGTTGTGTAATACTACGTTGTTCCATCAGCTTGAACGATCTCCTTGATATTGACTTCGCTGAATCCATGGCCTGACTGACCTGCCGTGGGTCATCGACCTTACAGCATGCATCCAATTTCTTAATACCACACGATTTGGTATTTAATTTTCTACAGCTATGGAAAAGTTGGAGCGGCTACGCCGCGTCGCTCGGAGACCTTTTTGGAAAAATCTTCGGGAGGTCAATTTGTGCCCCGTCCGAGCACGTGTCAACATAACCAGTTTAGAGGCATTCAGTTTCCTTTTCAGTTGAGGCGAGGGTGGAAGGGGGGGGGGGGCCTTCTAACGAAGGATTACGTTTCCTCATTTTTTTCTTTTGCACCATCCTCCCTCTCCCCCTCACCCTTGCGTATTTTGAAAAACTGCATTCCTGTGGCCCTGCATTTACCGATAAAAAGGTTCTACACGCACCTGAGGATAAGATCGCTTTTGGTTTTGTGACATCATCGTACAATCGGCTGGAAGCGTTGGCGACTTCCCTATCTTAGCATAATCATCACCGGTGGAGAACTCGCCCTTCCTAACATGGTCCCTACAATTTAGAGCAAACCGCTTGCGCTATCGGTATGAACAGATGCAAGCAACATTTTTGAATACCTCTAGTGCCTTTATTAAGCTTTAAACACAATATGATGATAATCATAAGCGTCTTATCTCACGTCTGTTCCTCGAGCAGTACGCTAAGTCTGAGGTGCAACGGGCAATGTAAGAGGCCTATACTAGCGATGCTCGGCTTCGTACCTCAAAGCCGCTGTTCCTCTTAGCAGCAGGAGGCCCAGAATAAATCCTTGACATGTGTCGCTCCGACGACCTCCGTTTACCTCCGTAGCTACAGCTTAGGGATCCACAAACTACAATACTTCTTGATCAGCAGGGCCTTTCACGCTACTACTTTAAGAAACTGACGATTAGCTACCTTTTTCTAGCCAGCCAGCTCCTCACGACATGAACACAACCAACGCCCAAAGCCTTGCACTGAACCTCCTGCAATACTGCGTGGCGAGCATTCGCGCAGATCTGTCGCAAATGGCACGACGCTTTAAAACGCTGCGTAGTGAACTGATCACATTCGTCGCAAGATGCTGCGGCCAGCTGCGATTCTTATCACTAGCAGTAAGCTTAGTTACTTGGCATTTTACACTTTTTAGTATGTGAAGTGAATCTTGGCCGAAAAATATTTCAAAAACCAAGATTTGAAAAGCATGAGCAAGAGCATCAAGAGCAGCCACCGAAACGTGACGTCAGCACTGATGTAGTATAATTTGCAGCATGTTTCTGTCATCTGCTGAAAATTATCATGATAGAAGCTGTTACTTTTGTCAGCATATTATGACTCAACTGCTCATATAGCGAAACGACAACGCTTCGACATGTTCTCTATACATGCTTACGCCGCAAGCGTTAGCGAGTACAGGCCAGCACTAAGCTTCGAGTTTTATCTGGTCGGGATGGTCTGTTGTAATGCGTTCTGGTCTGTTGAAACTTGTTGAAGTTTTCGAAATTTTATCACCAGTTGGCTCCCAAGAGCCTTTATTTTTGTCACCTACCATATCCGGTAAATGATAAGTTTTTCACACCACTGGCGGAATGCCGCCTCCACGTGCCACTCTCCCTTAGTGCCTATTTTGAGACCTAGGTTTGCAGACGTATCAAAGCGCAGAAAGCAAATTTCTGAGAATGATGTGAGCCAAATTTACGAGGACAACATGCTCCCGCGATTGGAATCATGGACTATTAACATATTATCGGTTGCTCAAAGCTATTTGCTGTACGCCAGATTTACTTCTGCCGTGCTTCTTGTTACGAGTGTCATGCTGGAATAGCCATTTTAAACTCTGCCATTATCATTACTGCTTCACAAGCACTCAGCTGCTGATGTTATATGGCGTCGCCTGCCTGGCCCTGGCAGCAAGGGCGGGCACGCCTTGCACCTCTGGTGTGCCAGACGCCTTACAGTTCTACAGAGAGTATTCGACTTAAAGGGCACATTTAAAATAAAAATACCGTTGTCAAACCTTCAGGACTAAGTACGTCAAATAAGAGGACTGGATACTGTTTCTGCAGCAACGTCAAGGCCTAGTAAGACTATGAATTTAATGATTTTTTCCGAAGTACGCTGTCGACACTTTGTGACAGTACCATGCTTCTTTCTTGTAGTCGCGACCAGCGTTGTCATGACAACCACCGTGCGTACCCTACTGATGCGAATAAAATAACGTTTGTGATTGCCCCTGAGCGCGAGGGTGTGCTACCGAGAACCACATTGAGTGAAGTTTGATCTAATACGTCACATGGATAATGTCATACTTTCATTCCCAAAATGAAAGTGCACCTCGAAAAGAGTCACTGTGGCAAACGCCATTGGGGAGAAATCAAAGCCATAGGAAAGCGTTTCGTGGAATTCGTGAGATAATAGCGTCAAGTTGGCATATCTTTTTCTAAGCAGTGTTTCAAGCTCTCGTAGCATTTATCACACTAAGATTTTGACACCTTGGTGTGTTGCAAAAATAACAGAACACGCGCTGGAAAAAGGAAGGCAATTGAGACGTATTACTTTCATAGTGATAAGCAGGGAGTTAAAAGAGAATTCTCCTGCAAGGTCAGCTACTTCAAACAAAAATTCTGGGCTATTCCTAGGGAGTTTGAGGAAACTGGTATTACTGATCAAATTGTGCGCGTTTGATGTAACAATAAGGGAAAAGTGCAACTTGGTCGCATACTCTAAGTCATTCGCAAAGGACACCAAGGTATCGGAACACGTTCGATACGGTAGCTTTATTCGATTTTTGCGAAGAAAGATGCCTCGTGATACAACTCCTTCTTCGTCATGATCAGGAAGCCATTTTTACTCTGGTGGCCACCTGTAATATTGAGATGAAACAAAAATAGTTGTACAAAAAGGGACTGGAGCGAACAGAAACAAAACTAATTGTCATTTATCGGAACAAAACATCGGTCACTTGGATTGATGCTACCTGTGAGTTTGTGCAAGTCAATCGTGCGACCTATGTTCACTCAACTAATTTCTTTCGTACATAGAATGCCACACATTGCATTCACACGTGCATAGAAGCTAGCGAGATGTTCATGACATACACCGATCATTTTTGCGAAAACGCTGAGTTAGGAAACAAGAAATTTTACAACTCATCTAATCTGATCATCCCAAATTTGCTTGCTGGGAGTGCCCCAAATGGCATTAGTGCTCAGCCCGAGGCAGATCTTAGGTGGGCACGTCAATGCGGGGCGGGCACTCGGAGGCCTTCTTTCCAGAACGCTTTTTGAGTTCAGCTAACTCCACATTATCTTTTTTTGTCGCCTTAGCCGGAAACGCTTTGAAATCCAACTGAATTAAGAGCATCAGATGATATTCATTATTCGTTCTATTTGAGTTAATCCCCGGGATGTTGCTGGTCTGAAGTTATCTTGATTTGACGAGGCATCTTCCTCCAAACGAAGATTGAGTAAAGCTACCGTATCGAACGCATTCCGGTAGTCTAGTGGTCTTCGTGAATAACGTCTGAGCCCGTTAGTACGACTCATGTGATATCGGCCTTTTGAATAAGCTCTCAGATCGTTGGCATATCAAATATTTCTAGACAATGAAGCAGACCAAAATCTCAGATAGTCACCTCATCGAAGCTATTTGCGAGGTCGTCCAGTCTCAGAACGAGTAGGGCTGACCACAACCGGAGGGACGCCATACTAATGTATTTACACTTCTGATTTTGTAACATGCAGATTAGTTATCCCGTCTCGAGGCAATGTATTTCAGGGTGCAATGCGCACAAACGATACGCTTTCCACACAAGGCAGACGAAACTAAAGATAACGATGTCTTTGAGCCGTCTGACTGGTTAGACAAATCAAGGCTGGAGTACATTGTTGGCCTGACAAACTCGCGCTGTGTTTTTGCCGTTGTTTACGTCAAAGACTGTGATAGGTTGGAAAACGACTGACAATAACGTATATTTCTGCGGGGTGAAGCATCACCAGCGGCAGTTACTAAGCATGTCAGCAACTCAACCATCATCCGCGATCGCGTCATGTCTCTCAAGGACTGATGTCTTTTTACATCTAACTATGACAGTCTCTTCTTTACTTTTCACCACACAGACCAAAGAGAGCCATGTGAGCTGACCTCGACCCCAGCGGCAGCTGGGGTCGAGGTCATAGTGATGCTCGGTCTTGGAACTGGGATGGGTCTGGTTGACCACAGCAGATGGGTCCTGGCGCAGCTCGACCCCAGCCAGACCCTTGCCAACTGGGTCCTGAAGGGTCTTCTCTGGAGCCCAAGCCTGAGTCATGCCAGCTGGCTGCAACAGACAAACGTTGTCATATTTTTTTTCTAACCTTTGGTTTAGAGATTACAAAAAACATATGTTGAAAGGGAATGGGTGTCGGGGAGAGATCAGATCTCACAGGGCTGGCGCTCGCCGAACAGACGGCGCCCCTGACACTGTCACTTCCGAAATACGGTTTCTTTGCCTGATGGTGGTGGCAATTCGCCAGTATGATTCCGCGGCGGGTCGTCTTTTCTGTTGTGGTCGCTGCTTAGTCCTACTGTAGCGGTGCGAGGTCAGCACCCAAACGAGTGCGGTCACCGATACGTGGCGCCAACAAGTGTTATGGTGTGTGAGAGGCATTACGTATCCGGTGAGAACCGTGAGCGTTGCTCACGGTTCTCACCGGATATGTAATCACCAATGAAAGGCCTCGAAAGGTTAGTTTATTGTTTTTATGTTGGGTAATAGTTTGAGTGTTTTATCTACAAATAAACAATGACTGATGTAGCTATTGTTTGGCGGCTCATATTATATTTTTATTCACAACTAGGCAGATTGTTGCTGCTATGAAACGATATACCTGTCCCGAGTCATGGCGTTATAATATAAATTGTGCAACCTGACAATGCAGTGTTTCTCGTTATTCATGATTCGTCCCTCTCTGGAAGCGTTTCCCTGTCTGTCAGTCCGGGCCGGCATCACCTCGATGCCGGCACCGATGTTTCACACCGGACCAGCACAACCACGGCAGCAGCACCAGTCCCGGCCACTCCGCCACAACCGGCCGGTTGACAGCGCGAGTCCTGAGGTGCAGGTGATAACGCTTGTGTCGCACTGCACGGGAGCCCGGGTTGTCATATGCAGAAAACAACGGGGCGACTACTGCCACCTTTATCTATCGTCGTCGAAGATAGTGACGTGACGTGCGCGACACTACCATGCTATGTAAATTTGGTTAGCGACCTTTTGCCTGTTGTGCCGGCCCGTCGGCGCGCTCTACATTCGCCAGGTGGCCCCCGCGTCTTACTCGCGCACGGCTCCCCGGCAAGTGGCGCAAGACAAATTCCTTGCGGAGTTATCCCTAAAATCGTAAGCTAATGTGGATGGTTTGATGTCGAGCCAGACAAGTCAAAACTTTTGTATATTTCTGTCTTAATCGATGGTAGCTCGGGTTAAGGTAGCACATGCTTAAAACATAAGACATAGGTTCATGGCTGTCAGAACTATGTAAAGTTGGTGACCGTCGTCCGGACAACGAGACACATATCTGCGCCATTGCCAGATGTACAAACTACGACAAAGGTCATGTGACGGCTTTGAGGAGCTGGCTTTATGTGTAACCTATGAAATCGAAAGTACACATCAATACTTGGCGTAAGATTGTATTTTCGCTTTAAGAACCTGGCTACGGAAGACTAAAATTAACAAGAGTGAAAAATATTCTGATTTACCGGATACGGTAGGTGAAAATAGCTGAGACTTTTGCGTGCGAATCAATGACAAAATCCCGAAAATGAAAACAAACTTCAACAAACCAGAACATTTTACAACCGACCATTCCAGCTAGATGAAACTCAAAGCTTGGCATTGATTTGTACTCGCTAACGCTCGCAGCGTGAGCATGTATAGAACACAGTTCAAAACGCTGACGTTTCGCTATATGAGCGAGATGAGCCACAATACGCAGCCAAACATAGCAGCTTTAATTATGATAGTTTTCAGCAGATGACAAATATACTGCAAACTGTACCATGTCAGTGCTGATGTCATATATCAGTGGTGACACAGTGCTTTTTCCATGCTCCTCAGATCAGTGCTATTCAATTTTTTTCTTCGATCAAGATTCACTTCACATACTAAACGGCGTAAAATACCAAATAACTAACCTTACTATTAGTCGTAAGAATCGCAGCTGGCCGAAACATCTTGCGACGAATGTGATCAGTTTACCACGCAGCGTTTTAAAGCGTCGTGCCATTTGAGACAGATCTGCGCGACTGCTCGCCACGCGGTAATGCAGAAAGTTCAGTGCAAGGCTTTGGGCGTTGGCTGTGTTCATGTCGTGAGGAGCTGACTGGTTAGAAAAACGTAGCTAATCGTCAGTTTTTTTAAGGTAATAGCATGAAAGGCCTTGCTGATCAAGAAGTATTGTTATTTGTGGATACCTATGCTGCGGCTACAGAGGTAAACGGAGGAGAGGGGAGGAGTGTGCAGAAGAAAAAATGACTCAGCGCACCCCTGAAATGCACTCTATCAGTCTTCTCCCCAGATTTGATACGCTTTCCTTTCACAGTTGGGAGCGGCGGTGCAGCAGCTCAAAACTAGTTTGGTGGGCTAAACCCAAATAATATGAACAATGAAACATAATGGATAACAAGGCTAATTAAAAATAGGAAACTTTGCCACTGGCTGGAAAGCACAACTCCCTCCCATCAACTGAAAAGGAAACTAAACGCCTCTAGGGCGGTTATATTATCTATGCCTTCATCTGATTATTTTATTATTTTATGCCCAACCATCGTCCAGTGTTTGATAGCCAGTAAATGATAATTTAGTGCAAATTAATTCCTGGAACCAAAGTGTTTGGTGGCTATGCCATATTTCATTTCATTTGTTGTTGCTTTTGTGGTTTATTTCACTTATAGTTGTTGGCAATGGTGTCTGAAAGGTATAGCTCCAGGTGGCAATTGAGACGGCTCCAAATTTCGTCGTTGACAGAAGACACTTTTTCATCGCTGAAAATTAAGTTCAAAAGCCAGAACTGTTTTAAAACGACCAGGAACAATTATAACCGACAGGTTATGAAGGACACGACCCGAATCGGTAGGATCCAATGTGTTGCAAATTTCAAGATAATGCAAACCATTATGCTTTAAACTGAACGCTTATGTTATTTTCCCTTACGATGCAACCGTTGCACTGTCGAACGCGTCGCGAGTAAGATGAGATTCCTTAGTCGATCAACATATGTTGACATGAGTCACTTATTAGTGAGTGTACTATACTATACATGCATACATGCATATATATATATATATATATATATATATATATATATATATGTGTGTGTGTGTGTGTGTGTGTGTGTGTATCTTGGCGCTTCTCTATATGAAGAAACGAAATGCATATGCTACTGAAACAATGTTCAGTGTTGTTATAATGAACAGTTAACCTTTTATACAAGTTGTATTTTATTGGATAGCAAAGTGCCTATTTTTAAATAAATCTGCCACGTGTTTCAGGAAGACGTTTGTGGTTGCTTCGTAACGAGTACAGCACGATTATTTGCAATGAAATGCGCGCGTGCCTACGAGAAATGTTTCGACATTTTATGATCCTTTGTTTCATGCCATGTCGCCCACGGGTTTCGAAGCTCCAATCCCTGCAGACAATATACTTTCATAGCGCGAGTGCCTGCAGCAGACGCCGTGATGGAGTAATGACCATACAAGAAAAGGCGTCACGTAAACGTACTCATTTGGGGCCTACCTCACCTGCTCCACCATTTGGGGCCTACCTCACCTGCTCCACCATTCGCGGGTAGGCGTCACTGTTCACTAAGATGTTTTGGTGAACTAGCTATCAATAATTGATAATTCAACAACATAAAGCAATTCAATGATAGCTATCCATCCTTGTTTAATCTCCTTCCTCAGCATCTCATCTCCTCTTATCCTGGATAACACACTCCGCCTACACCTGAGGGCCACGAGAAGGTCATTATTGTTCAGTCTGCTGTGTGGTGAGCATTTGAAGACAAAACCATTTTGTATTACCCCCTGTCACTTGGTCTTCAATCACCCAGTCTGATAGTAAAACGATCGGCAAAACTTTTCCATGGCCTCCTTTATCCGTGGCTGGCGGGGGACCAATGTGCGAGGCCCGCATGGGTACTTGCCCAGCCGTTTTCTGGCCAGTCCTTCTGGTCGTGCAGACGATAATGGGTGTGATTTCGCCACTTGTCGCAGGGCGATGGACTCCTCCAAGCAGGGCTCCAGGTGCCGTTTGGCGGTCCGCACGAGCCCGCCGGAGAGCGGTGGCGTGTGGCGCCCAGTCCGCTGACGCAGCGCTCAGCCCCTGAGCCTCACTGGCGCCCAGCTCGCTGACGCAGCGCTCAGCCCCTGAGCCTCACTGGCGCCCAGTCCGCTGACGCAGCGCTCAGCCCCTGGGCCTCACTGGCGCCGGGTCTTACCAGCCTCCTGAAGGCGCCCGTACCGAGCACGTTGCGTAGAGGATTGTGTTGCGTTGAATTTTCGTCGCGATGAATTTCAGCCTGAACTGCCCTCTCACACGCCATCTACCAGTTCTTTTGTTCCTTTATAAAAGAGGAGTTCGTTTGCTGCCAGTGCCTCGGCTATCTGCATATTCTGGGGTATGAATGCATGGTCTCTGCTATAACTCAAGTGTAGAAACCCAAGGTAAAAATACGTGATGATGGCACAGAAACGAGGTATCATTCGTGTTGATGGCGTAGAAACAATATATCATATCAAGTTAAAAAATTCCCCATGATTGTGTGCTTTTTTAGGTGCTTACTGTGAGGAAATCAAAAGGAACATTCAATCTCATCCACCCGGCATATGTGCTCCGATGAGAGCATTGGACTCAGGCACATTTTTTACAGGTTTGTTGAACCATTTTCACTTTTCCCAAGTTGGAAATCGGCCTTTGCTTGGTGCATGCATATATATATATATATATATATATATATATATATATATATATATATATATATATATATATATATATCTATATCTATATCTATATCTATATCTATATCTATATCTATATCTACATGAGGGATGCATCACCATCCAGTGTAGGGCGGTGAACGAGCGACTCGTTAAAATACATCCAGTCAGTTTTGTTGACATTATCAGCACCTTCAGCATGCAATCACAAGGGTAGCTGCATTCTTGAGGCTTTAAGCTGGTGCCTAATGTGGAAGCACGCATTGGTTAGAGGTGTGTCCAGCGGGAGGGCGGTAATGGGGCCAGGGTCCAGTGGTTAGAGGCGTGTCCAGCGGGAAGGAGGCAAGGAGACCAGGATCCATTGGTTAGAGGTGCGTTCAGCGGGAGAAAGGTAAGAGGACCAGTGTCCATTGGTTAGAAGTGTGCCCAGTTGGAGGGAGGTAAGGAGGCCAGTATCCATTGGTTAGAGGTGTGTTCAGTGGGAGAGAGGTAAGAAGGCCGGTATCCATTGGCTAGAGGTGTGTTCAGCGGGAGAGAGGTAAGAAGGCCGGTATCCATTGGCTAGAGGTGTGTTCAGCGGGAGAGAGGTAAGAAGGCCAGTATCCATTGGTTAGAGGTGTGTTCAGCGGGAGGGAGGTAAGGGGACCAGTGTCCATTGGTTAGAAGTGTGTCCAGTGGGAGGGAGGTAAGGGAGCCAGGGTCCATTGGTTAGAAGTGTGTCCAGTGGGAGCGAGGTAAGGGGGCCAGGGTTCATTGGTTAGAGGTGTGTCCAGCGGGGTGAAGTATGGGGCCAGGGTCCATTGGTTGGAAGTGTGTCCAGCGGGAGGGAGGTAAGGGGACCAGGATCTATTTCTGGGAGTTTGCATACCCTGTGCCTGGCGGCAGCCACCACCTAATTGTGTCAGCTGTTTCCATGCCCACTTGCCCCCCCCCCCCCTTCCCCCAACGCCTGAATATCAGTTCGGACCTCCAGATCATATCGGGCTAGCCTCGGGCAAACAATCCCGGCTGCGCCTCTGGAAGGCAATGTGCTGGTACTGCAGTGGCGGTCTGCCGTTTTCGCACTGCGAGCTGACAAAGGCGGCCGTCAGCATCCAATCATTTGTGGCGATGTCGATTCCTTCAACTTGTCGGACCGACACTTTGGTCAGCGCAGGGTTTGAAAGCCGGCTCGCTTAGGCCTGGGAGTAACGATCGCTCCCGAGTTACAGCCTAACTTGTTTCAAACTTTGGCCGACGCGCGGTGTTCCAATGAAACCCATGCCATTCGATAGCAGAGCGGAGAAAACTGGCGGCTAACATATCGCGGTTTGTGCTATTCACGCTTCGACGGCTCCATGGTTTATCGAACCATATATGCTTTGGTTTAATTGGGGCACAAATAAAGATACACATATTTTGTTATCCCCTCGGTGAACACCAACAAGCATTAAAATGATGACTTTTTTATGGCATGCATTCTTACGATTCCGAGCTCAAACTGCTACATCGCAATCCTAACTCACCGTCAAGAAATTCTCACACCTCGGGTAAGTACCGGACACCGTCCATACACTCTCTACCGACATTCGCCCCCAGTCCATAGCTTCCGCCGGGCCTCCCAACCGTATCCTCAGCCCCCTCAATCTTCACCTTCCGTCCCTCCGGCTCGCAGTGAGCCTTTCCCACCACCGTCTCCACACCCGCTGCCGACCGTCCGTCATCCCTGCTCCCACCCCCAGCTCGCGACGGGTCCTCCCGACGTGCGCGCGGCGTCGCCGCCGCGACCGTCGCCGCTCCGCCCTGCGGCTTCCGCGGCCGCTCGGCAGGCGGGCCGGACCAGGTCAGCCCCACCGGCCGCCTTTGTCGGGTAATCGGTGCCGTTGTCGGCACCGGCGCCCCGCTGGAGCGGCGCCAGGCGCCGTCGGCGCGTCGCGCACCGCCGGCGCAATCCTTTTATGCGCCAGATCCTGCCGAGCGGGCGATATTTCCCATATTGGAGCGATCCTTTCCGGCGTGCCTAATGTCAGTCCGAGCGGGACCCGTCGGTGCCGCAACGCAGCGCACCGCGTCGCGGTGGGGGGGGGGGGGGGGAGGGGGTTGCCGTGTTACCAGTGCGGCGCTGATCAGTGAACGTCACGCGGTGGTCGGTAACAGGCGCTCGCACCACTCCATCCAGACAGGCTGCTCCCAACGCACAAGCGATCCAGACAGGCTGCTCCCAAAGCAAAAGCGCCATTTGTGATACCAGCTCTGCGTCTGCTGGCCTTTGCAAATGTGTGGAGTCCGGGTCACTACGTAGCAATGTCGTGCTTGTCATAATTTGGTCTGCTCTGGTATCATCCCATTGCCTTGATGTTGCATGAATTAGAGTATTGCACTATGCGGTTTCCGACTGGGGTCGCCCAGTACTTCTGCAGGAGGGGACTGATCATAGCTTTTAAGCAGAACGATGGTGAGTGATTTAACCTAATTTTGCTAACGCAGCATTTTTGGCTGTCTGATTTCTCGGAACCCAAATTGGCCTTCTCAGTGGCCGAATAATCTTGACTGAGTCTTGCTCAGCGCCCTTACTTTTCTGGAAGTCACACCTCTCCCTTACTGAAGACTTTGAAGACATTGACTCATGTAGAGTACACAACCGGTCATTCCAGTGGGGTGATAAGGGAACAGTTCGGAACCAATTGTCCCCTACTTGCGTGTCAACGCCAACAGTACTGTTGAAACCCGCGGCGCGTGCAGGATTTCACAATGCGGGAGGGGGTCGCATAACTTTCATTTTTCACGACAAATAATCGTCGCATGAGCCAGTTCGTCGCATGAGCCAACCAGCCAGCCAGTCGCATGAGCCGGTTCGTCGCATGAGCCAACCAGCCAGCCAGCCAGTCGCATGAGCCAGTCGCCAATTCGACGGGAGTTCTTATGTGCCAGCTTTTCGGGACATCAAAAAGCAAATGTGGTAAAAATGGCATCATTTAAACGCCAGTTTCAGGGCAAATACTCAGATAATGAGTTATATTGAAAAACAAAGGAAGTTTAAAGATAAACTGCATTTAGCTGATGCATTTGGGACACATTGCCCTGTGTAAGATGGCCTGGACTGCGTATAGTACGTATATTATTGAGCTGCTTCAGTTAGCCGTGTTTCTGGTTGTGTCTGCCGACCTCGCTGGTCTAAAATGAGCAGAAATGGTATAGCTATCAGCGCACATTTTTGATAAGTCGCACTGGCGCAACATAAAAATCCGCAACAACGTTTGTGAGCCCATGTTTGCTTACATATATACACACACACATATATATATATATATATATATATATATATATATATATATATCGGTGCATCACCGTTCCGCACTCTCCGGTGCATCCCATGGCCAAGATCCGAGCACAGCAAAATGTCATAAACTTGAGTGGCTAGAGTGGCTCGCGGTTCCCACAGCGGCTGGTAGGAGCGCGAGCTGAACAAGGTCCGGCCCCGCCCCTCCCGATCTGCTATCGACCGGACGGGCGACGATCATCCCGATCAGAGTCCTCGCCCCCCGACTGACGTGTCCCACAGAGCTCACTTAGCCGGTAATGGCCCCGGTTATATGCGTCAGTTAACGACAGATCACCACCCGAAGGGCAGTAAATGCAGCTGTTTAGTTTCCCGTTATGCGGAGGCAGTATGGCGGCCCCCTGAACGGAGCGGGCGGGCCGCTCGTCTGCTGAATGTTCGGGCTTGTCTGCGCGACCGTCGGCCATTTTTAATGCTGACGTCTGAAAGTAGAACAAGCGGACGTAAGTCCCCTCAAGCGTCCTTGTCGTCCGCGAACTCGGTCGTTGCTGCTCTAATTACTCTATGTTTGAGGTTGCGTAGGCTCCCAAACAAAGCGGAGAGGCACTTAAAGCATAATTCAAGCTTAGCCATGTGGGAAGTGAACACAGCAGTGCAATATGGAACAACAATCGAAATGTACCTCAATAGGAATTGCCTGCGTGGTTCACGTTGCAGCTGCGAGCTCGGTACCAGCATGGATAAAAATAGATTACACGTGATGGTATACCTATTTTATTGGACGTAAGGGAATCTCCGCCGTCATTATGTTCCGTCTTGTAGTCACGTAACATACGTTTGTGGGTGCATGGGCATGGCATGCACCCAGTTCATCGGGTCCGGCATTGCATTCAACCGGTTCATCGGCCTCGGTATGGCATGCACCCAGCTCATCGGCCTCGGCATGGCATGTACCCAGCTCGTCGGGCATGGCACGCACCCAGATCATCGGGCATAACATGCACCCAGCTCATCAGATTCTGTATCCACTAATTGTTAATTCATAGCCTGTCTGCTGGTGATCTGGGGAACGGTCTCCCAAACTGATGTTACAGTCACAAGGGAAGAGAGGCCCGGCTTTGATCCTAGTTTTTACTCCTTATAGCCACTAAGACAGGTGGGTAAAAGGATCAGCGTTGCTTACACATAAGTCATTGATTCCGATGTCTACCGATCAAGCCACAGTCCGCCTGTCCATGACGCCCGGGGCGACCCAGCAGAAGATGTGGCAGTCTTCCTCGTAAAGGCCAGGGTTCGATGCCCTACCGAACCTGCTGCCCCTGGGCACTTGTCTTGCCACTGCAGTCAATGGCACTTCGATAAAAGTCTGCACGGTAGCGCACTGCGTACACCCCTCTACAAGGAAGGAAGGTATACAATCGGAACAGGCCGGCTGACTTATTCACGAGCGAGAGCAACGCTTGTTGGCGCGATAACTCAAGAACGGGCGGATGCTCGCACTGCTTCCCGCGTGTCAATTCTCCGCGGACGGTGGAACAGTGCGGCAAATATGTTTTTGTTTTCGGCAGCGCAGCGGGCTCTGTAGTTGTTAGCCGAGCCCGACAGCAACGCGCGTCCCAATCAGGAATCACGGTGTATCCTCAGAGACCGGCAGAATGCCTGGAGCGCGGTCTCGGTATCGATAATCGATAGCCGCGGTGTCGAGCCACTGTGCTATTCGCGCCCGTCCCGTTGTGGGCTCCATTTCTCCACACTGCGGACGGCCTCCGAGCGGTGCTGGCAACTTGCTAAAACAAAAACTTCAGCTGGGGGTGACGATATGCCAAGAAAATATCGGCTGCAATGCTAGGAAAGTTTCGCTCAATACCCAAGGGCGCACAGCTAAATTTTCCTCACAATCAGACGCTGGGGTGTCAACGTGACAACTGAACGAGTATTAGCGGATGGTAAGTGACGCAACCTTCCACAGAAACGTGTTTTTCTTCGGATTTGCACTATTGCTGTGACTACTTCCCCCCAATTTGGTAAGCACTGACAACAAAATACAGTACACCGTGTGTCAGATTGCATTCTTGAGCCTGTAACATCGATATAACCATATTGAAGCGATCCCCCATAGCTGGTATTGAGCAAACTAAAATTGGCCGTTGATGCTCAAGTTCAGTTGTGCCTGGCTTAGTTCGTCAGCGTGCACCAGTTTGTGACGGAGCTTGGTGGAAAGCACAAAACAGCTCTCCCATCTAAACATATTAACATACGTTGCCGGGAAGTACGCATACCGACTGTATTGCTGCTGAAAGCTCATGCACGCGCAGTCATTTTAAGTAGCACTTTTGGAAACTCAAGGGTATCCTACAAAATACATAGTTTTCGGACTTTGAACGTCAGCATAGCTAAATCCAGCAATCATGACCAAACACAAAATATTCATTGAAGAGTCGAGTGGCCACGGGTAGCAGTCCGCGTCCGTACACCTGACAAGCTTACAGTGGGCAGCGCGACACGTCGTCGAGGGGCCCCAGCGTCGAGTGGCCACGGGTAGCAGTCCTTGTCCGTACACCCGACAAGCTTACAGTGGGCAGCGCGACACGTCGTCGAGGGGCCCCAACGTCGAGGGGCCACGGGTAGCAATCATTGTCCGTATACCTGACAAGCATACAGTGGGCAGTGCGACACGTGCGACGATTTGTCTGTTTCCTTTAACTGGGATTTCGTCCAGATTTACGCGAGAGCTGGCTGATGTTTACACAAGGCCTTTGAGTCAGCTTGTGTACCAAGCAATGCTCACGGGAGAGAGGTAGCCTCTCTTGAGAAGCTAAGAGCTGCCGCCGCGCCAAATGCGAAGTGGACGCTCTCGGCTTAGCGGATTGTAGACTGCGCGCGTGGTCTCGTACTCCCACCACTCTGAGCATTCCGAAGATTAAACCCATCGACGACCGCCTTAGAAAGGCATCAGCTTCCAGGACATTGTTGATATGGCTGACGTTCACTCGCCCTCGCGTCATATAATTACGTTTAGGTCGCGCTATTTTCAACGTATCCGAGCAGTGTAATGTCTGGGTCTAGTTCAGCCTTGAGCCCACAAATGGTTTTTACCTACGGCATGACGGGATGAAGCCTGACTCAGTGTAACATTCCCAGTAATCCGTTTTGCGTGGTTATGGTTTGCTCCTGTTCGCTTTTTCCCTAAATTGTGCTGCGTTTGGACGTAAAAGAAAAAAGTAAGACAACTTAGTTCTGCCTTATGGCAAAGCTCGTTGGAGTAGCGTAAGTTGTCGGTTGTGTTTGTTTTTTCACCTGGCAACGTCATACACACCTTTATCTGTCAGACACAACTTTTCGCCATGTCATCACAGGTTGCTGACCTAAGCGCACATTGAAGCATAAACATCTTGCAATGGGGTTCGAATGCCTGTTCTAATGGCATATAATGGTAAGAAATGTATTCCTTGTTGCAAAGCTAGCATCGATGTCACGTCGATTACTCAGTGGTTGATTTGTTTGCTTAAACCGCTGCGGTATTGTTCTTCAATATATCGTCAGCACATTGGCGAAATTCATGGTCAGAAATGCGGTCTATAGATATATTAAGTACAAGGCATAAAAATGATACATATCTAACGCGATACTCAGCTTAAATTATGACATAAACTGCCCATGGAGCTCTCCTTCAGAACTCACTGACCTGTTTAGCGATACCCGATTTGCATCTTGAATGCTATTCGGCCTTGAATCCTTGAAATCTGATTGACTTTTAAAAAGGGAGTGCGTGCTGGATGCATATCCTTAGTGCTAGACTGATGCTGGCTCCATCACTCGGGGTAAAGAGGATGTGATGTGCCCAAAACGCCTTGTTTCTTGATCCCTAAAGGGAATTTTTCACATTGTGAAAGATCGAACCAAGCATTGTTTATGACGAAATAAACTCACTTGCAACCGCTGATATATTTACAAGTGAAAAAGGCTGCTCTACACAACAAAAGATTTCTATTTGGAACATACGCTTCTCAATGTGTTATTGTTTGATCCGTTATGAAATGCTGGTATGACAACACTCACTTGTAATTCTTCTGTCTTCCGAGAGATGGCAGACCGGGCTGAAAGTGTTCCGCGTACAAAATATCGTTCTGTGCGCGTGTTTCTGCCCTTTCTCGTAGAGCTCTCCCATATAAATCTGCTAGTCTGAAATGTTGATATGTACTTACATGCTCAGTTTTAGCGCCATTCTTATGTTGTTCGATTACAAGTCTTATTTCCGTAAGAAGTGGGGAGAATGGATACCTTCTTGCATTGTCAAACAAAGCTTAATTTGCTTTCATAATTCCACGCAGCACAGCACTTTGATTGGGAGCCATCTGACACCCAGTGCACCTGAAGATTATGTTGGCAGATGCGCTTAAAGACCGAGTGGACAATATGTTCCTGGCCTTGAACGCCGCCTGGTCAGTGGTATGTCGTGCCTGTGGCGGCGCTGTCTTCATGCTATGGGTGCCTGCATTACATTGAATTATCCTGCATAGAATACTACGCAGGTATCCGCGGACAGCTGGCGCAGAAACTATAAGGGTTTAGTTCTTAAGAAGGGCAGGGCTGTTAACTGCACCAGACAATCTTCACGATGGCTCCTTCAGTTCAAAATTCCACACAAATGTGAAACACCCTCTGAAGTGGGTTTCGTGTCGGGCCTTTTCCAGCATGCATAAACGGGACACATTTGACAGCATTCTGACCGCATTCGAAACGGAAGCCGCTGCGGCCCATGTGTTTCGTTTCTCTTAGCATTACAAATGCGTGTAGGCAGATATCGCTGTTATTGATGCCGCTCATATGTCTCATGTCATATGTCTCACGCAAGCATTATCGAATGGCGGCTATGCATTGATGAAAATGTGGCATGGTTGCATATTACTGCATTGCTGTAATCAATAATAATGCCACGCACAATGTCACGTAATGAGATCAGGGGCAGCACCATGGATTTTGAGTTTGGGGGTGGGCAGGATTTCCAGGTGGCCTACTAGACAAAGTGGGGTCTCTGTGCAGGAAAGCTCTCTTGGGAAGTGTCGTGCTCAAGAGAATGGGCAGCGATGGCACGAGCCCCTTATGAAATTGTTAACTGTATCGCATCCAATTAAATCAATATGGACATTAAAAACCCAGAATACGAGCCTTCTGATTATCCAGCCAAGAGTCAGGCTATCATAAAACAGGGCATCTTGTTCCAAAAAGGCCCACCTGATGCATAGAGGGGCCTCGTTGTCCCGAAAAGGATGCTTCCGATTTGCGAAGGAGGCCTCTCAATCCAACTAAGGCGCCTGGCTATCCCAAAACAGGGCATCATGATCCGAAATTGCGGCCATTTGGTGCGTGAAAGGCGCCTCCTGTTCCAGAAATGGGGCCTTTTGAAAATAAAGGGTGCCTGTTAACCCAGAACAGAGGCATGATAGTTAGTTAGGTGGTTTCCCGAGCTAGCAAAGGGATCTCCTTAACACAAAATCGGACCTACTGATATAGGGCATGGGCTGCCTTATTCATAGAGGTGGTATTATAATATATTTCTTGCTGTAGAACACGGTCTTCTTACCTTCTTTGGTACCGTTGTTTTGCTAAAGTTTGTGAATGTCTCACACAGTCTGTCTAAAGCAAATCGCAGAAGCGACAGGGATGAGATCATCTTTTCTGTGTTGGTAGACACGATCTGTGCAGCCTGACGTCCACATATCGGTATTTTTTGTATGGTGTTACCCCAAAGCATATTAGGCCGAGTGGGCCCTCGCCGCCAGGAAATGGCAGTATTCATCTTCTACTGGCTTCCGCTCATCAGTGTCTACTCCATCTACATAATCGTACGTTCGTATGCTCCATATCGCTCTGCGCCCAATCTGTTTCTCTCTGTTCCGCTATCTGTTGGTACCGAAGAGAGAGCATATCAGTGCTCCTCTCGCCGGCGCAAAAATATGGTGGGCGAATAAGCTCGTACAACAGTTTGTATAATATGACACTACTCGCTAACCCAAGATTACCTCTCTCTCTCTCTCTCTCTCTCTCTCTCTCTCTCTCTCTCTCTCTCTCTCTCTCTCTATCTCTCTCTCTCTCTCTCTCTCTCTCTCTCTCTCTCTCTCTCTCGCATCCCTCCTCCTCTCCTTCTGGCATTATTTCGTCGCTAATATTTCCCCCAACATTCTTCGGCTTCTTTCTCTCCCCCTTCTCCGCCTCCCTCCCTACCATCAGCCCTACACCTCCCGCTGCTCCCTTCTCCACGCCTGTGCGGCTCTGTTCGGCTCTCTCCATGCCGCTGCGCACTTGGAGCCGGTTTTTTTGTCTATGGCCAGTGTCGAGGCCGGCGTCACCGGCAGTCTCGCCGCCGGGCCGCCTCGCAACACTGGCCAGTCGCCTAATGGTGTCGGTCCGCGCCCCCCGTTCAGCCGCGCTCGGGGCGCCCTGAGGCGTCGTGCTGCTTGCATTCTGCCGCCGCCTCGACCCATGCTCGGCACGCTGCGATGTGAAGTCCTCACTAATCGCGACAGCGTTGGGGGTGGGGCGGAAAGGATGCCGGTACTTCTGCTATATCGCCCCGGCAGAGCGCAGCGAGGCTGCGTCACCAGGGCGGTTGACTGGCGGTATTATATATATTATATATATATATATATATATATATATATATATGTCAACCGAGCGGTGTCTTATAAAGATGGCAGTCGGGCAGTAGTAGATGGCGCAGGGTAAACGGCCGAGAAAATGAGCACTTTAAAAAATAGATGGCATGGATATTGCGACGACAATGAGGTCGTCATGCGCCGCGCTTCGCTCAGAGTAGCCGCGGCCACTCTCATAACCTATGGTGTACCACAGCGTGCCGTTGCTTTGGGGACCAGATCTAACACAGGCCCATGTCCTCGGCGTTTGGAGGCCAGAACTGGAGCGTGACTGATGGCCGACGATTGCACACTCCGCGTGATTTGAGTCTGAAATTAATTAAAACGTTTGGCATGGAGCCATTTTCCCTCGACAGCGAGGCGGGTGCTTGATGCGCGCGCACCGACGCTCGGTCCAGATCTAACGTTGAGACATTAAGCCAAAACCATCACATACGCTGATGCATGGAAAATTTAAAGGGAATGTTCTACATTTGAATGGTGTTTTTAACTGACCGAGCTATCTTGAAGATCACGCAGTGCAGCTCACAGTCCGGCCTTTTTTAAAGCCCTAAAACATTTCAGTGTGTGAGCTACACGCCCGCGAAGATGGACAGACCTCCTCGGGAGACTTTTTCAAGTCGAACCAGTCATCCATGACGCATTAAAAACGTCACCCAAATCCTGCCATTCAATGGCGATGCGGCAATCAAGGCCAATCAACATGTCATTGCTGAGCCGTTCATATCTGGAATTCGTGAACACGATTTCCAGATACAACGGCCGTCAACTGGCTCTCAATGCTGCGCAAGGTACGATGACGTAATCAGGCAAAGACTTATTGAGCAGCATGTTTATTTCACAGAAAAAAGCATGCCAATAATTAAAAGTGAGCTTATTCCATGACATATGATGCTTGCTTCAATATCTCCAAGTGTGGAACATTCCCTTTAAGCAAATGTCCAGTGTTTGCTGTCCTGGCAGTCCTGACCTTTCGCCTGCCGGGCACATGAACAACTGTGCATGTTCCACACCGGCGTTTCACATTGCGATACAACCAAACGTTTCAGAAGTGAGCTTTCGAGTAAGCTAGATTCTTGTGAAGCTGTCGACATCAGCCATGCCAGACTTATGGGAAAATACTGGCACAGGTTGTGGGAAGCTTCTAGCACGGCTATAAGAGGATTCCAACAAGAAAACGAGCCGCAACACATGTCATATGCAAAAAAAGCTCGCAAGTACTGACGTGACACCAGGCAACTAACTTGGGGGAGCTGCTACGGGCATTTATTTTATTTCAGACACCGAAAAGCAGCCCCTTGTCCTAACGCTGTTACTATGTGCATCTAAGGCCTGCATGCATCAGACAGCAATTATTATTCAGAGGCATTATAATGGGTATGAACGATGGCCGTGCCAAGCAACATGAATATTTGTGCAATACAAAAATATCCACACCGTCTAAAACATTTTGTAACCCTCCAGTGAAATTTGATTGCGGCGGTTCAGGCAGCACAAACAAGACGTCTTGCGCTCTACGCTGATAAATTATTACTTATAGATATAAAACCTTAGGTATACATAATGTATATATATATATATATATATATATATACACACATATATACATATATATATATATATAGTAGTAGATATAGATATAGATATATATATATATATATATATACTATATATATATATATATATATATGTGTGTGGATAAGCCGCTGCACTTAAGACGAGCAACTTAATGAGGAGGCCGGCTGCGACCATGCTGCTGAATTGCTCGAGCCCCGAGGTGTGTCCTGGATAGGCCGCCAGATTTACAGGGTGAGGGGGATACGTCCGCCAGGCAGCGTCCATGGGCAGCTGGCCGTGTTGTGGGCGGTGGAATCAGCCCTGGCTGATGCATTGCCATTGTCTGACATTGCGCTGCTAATGCAGGGAACCGAGTGTAAGACACCCGTCCAGACTTCCTGGGGAGCCGTTGGCTTGCATGAGGCCACAGGCTGCTGTCTAGGACCTGCTGGATCAAGCTGTGGTGTCGCCGCGCTTCGAGTGTCTGACGCAGAAGCTCAGCACGTTGGTGGAGCCTCGCATTAAGTGGCATGAGATTGAAAAGGTGCCTCAGCCGCCATTCAATGATGGGACGCGGACCCGCTCGGTGCTGAGCCTTGTTTTATCCCTTTCACGGCTTTGCTCGCCATGCACGGCATTCTGCTGTAGCTACCTTAAAACCTCCAAATACATATTGCAGGTTGTAGGCTCCTCCCCCCAAAAAAATACACCAAATCTAGTCGCTGCCCAAAGGTCATGCCAAATCCTATTCCTAATCATCTGTATACGACCTGTTCCTTACCCTGGTAATGTTTCCAGCACTTCCTTTCTATATCATACTGATAAGTACAAACAGGATGGATGGAGTAAATTATGAAAAGAAGTCCAAGCAGCAGCATCGTGAAGAAGTTCCTGAAGCTTCCATCGGATGACTTGTGAATATCTGACCCAGACTCGTGTTCACACACGCAACTTTCCCAAAATACGTTCCTAAATCAAACCTGTACCTTTTTCATATCGGCACCCATGGGGTGGCATCGTAGCCCATGCAGCCACCCATGGGGTGGTATCGTAGCCCGTGGAACCACCCATTGGGTGGAATCGTAGCCCGTTCTTCTCCCCCTATGCCATGTCTCCCTCTTGATGACCCGACGGGTGCCATGAGTGTGAGCAACAATCGCTAGGGGGGGGGGGGGGCGCACGGTTTTGATTTGGATAAAACTCAGCGTCATGTCCCGCTGGCGTTGCAGTGGCCAGCGCATGACGTACCATATAAGTCAGCTTGTTACAAGCTTGCCAGGTTCGCCAGATGCCTATGCCGAGGCTTGTGATCAATTCTTGGTCTGGTGGTCGTGCTGCTTCTCCCCACGTGCCAGCACAGAGCGCAGTCGCCATCACCGATACAGCTTGACGAGTGACCCCAAACGTTGCATCACCGCTGGTATGCTGCGTTGCCGCGAGCGTATCGTTAGCGTCAGAGAATGACCTTGAGTTCGGAAGCTCGTCAGTGCCGGCAGCAGATTGTCTGCTTGATCACAAAGCCCTGGGATTGTGTCCTGGTCGCACCGAGGTGTCTCAACCTGGCCTGCCCTTCGTGAGCCAGGGAACTGGCTACCGCAGGACTCGTGACAGACAGCTCACAAGTGTTGCTCTTCTCTCTTACTGGTGATAGTCGCTCCTGTTCTTGCTACCCACGCAGTACATAATGGGTTAAAGGGGATGTGTCAAGTGCTTTTGGTTTTTTCAAAAGACACTCCGGCAGGTATTTTAACCACGACCATGACATTGGTGGCAAGGTAATGTACATTGAGGCTTTTAAAGATGATAACTACGATGTAATTATTTTTGCTCATCCATGGTAGCAATGGCTGGATGCGCTTTTGTACGGATGTGAACACCTACTATTCTTCGGAAAATCGCATCAATGAACGGGACAGAAATGACCAGTACGGTGACAACTAATGACGCATTCGAGACAATCTAAAGCCACACCCATATCATGCTCGCATAGCCCGCTAACAGACTGTTGCTTTGGTTTCGAGTTTTATTCACTTCACATCAGTTTCATAGCATCATAAGGTCTCAATGCTTGTCAACACACCATATGCGTAAAGGCGCCATCTCTCTGAGTTAGTTACATATAATGTGACTTTATGAACCTTTTTAAACCATGTGTTTGATTTTCCAAAGCAAATGTTCATCTACGTAAGATAGCTTTAAGAATCCGTCTTCCGATAGGACCTGCCTCCTACCACCCATTCCCCCACGCACTCTAGACACTTTTACTTCTTCCAGCATTCTACCTAAAAGTTGCGGAGAGTTTCCGTAGCCCAAAAGCAAAGCCCGTATTTTGTTTATTCTTTCTTTCCTTTCCACAACTTGATAAGTTGTTTAGAGCCCCACGGAGCATGCTGCGAATTTATGTTGTGCTTAGTGGAGTTGGATGCACAGATTCACAGCGCAGAGTGATTGCCAGAGTCGGTACACTTGATAAAGAGCTCCATTTCTAACTTGTGCAGTTGTTCCTCCTTTCCACTGTCACTAGCGTATCCAAATATGGGGACCCCCTTTCCACTCCTGTAGGCTTCATCGTAAAAGCTAGATGCTGATTGATTGAAGAATGCTGATTGTTCACGAACTCTTAAACTGTTCAAGGGCAAAGCTATCCGTGCGTCCATAACCCAGCATAATCATCGATGTATCTAGCTAAGAAAGTTGGTTTCAATGGGCTGACGGCCAGGCCTCGTTTCCAGGTGGTTTAAAAATATTATCACCAGAGGAAGAGCGGTTGGGTTCCCAATTGCTCTTCCCAGTTTTTGTCCGTTAGAAGTCACTTCCGAACGAGGAAAACGTTATCCTGAGGACACTGCTCTAAAAAGACCGCAAATATCCTCTTTTGATGGACTGAGAGCACCAATTTCATGTCAGTGTTTGTTTAACTTAGCTTTCATGGCAGCGATAGCCTCATTGACTGGGTATATTGCCATACAAATCGACAGCATCTACACTGAAGAAAACACTGCCTTTTAGTAACCCTTCTGCCTGGGAATGGGTGAAAAGCCCTTTTTAACAAAAGGCCTCTCTTGTCGCACAGATGAGTGGGAACGAACCTCAAGGGTTGGTGAAGTATTTTCTCTAAAAGACACGAAGTTTTTCTGCGGGACCAGGAAAATAGGCGAATGTATTCTTATAAAAAGTCGGCGACCAAATCTTAACATACAGGGCTCATCATGGCCGATTATGCGAACGTGATGTGTGCCTTTATGCGTGATGTGTGCTAGCTTAAAATCGTTCACATGTGTAAGTCATACCTGACGCGTGATGTGCCATGTCTGTTCAAATGAAATCGTTTGCATGCATAATTGGTGCGCGATGTGTGATGCCTGTTTACTTCAACTCGCTTGCATGTTTGAATGAAGCGTGAAACGTCATGCCTATTTGCTTGAATTCGTTTACATGTACATGTGTGTTCACACATTCTAATATTTAGGTAGGCACTATTCGCTGCAATGGCTGGCAGTCGCTCATTGTTTAATCCCCTGAATGTTGGTGTGGTGTAAAAAACTGTGGCTTGCTTTTAAAAAACCTAAAACTCGAGTAGGATCATCAGTAGGCAATTTTGAATTCACTTCTGCTATTGTTTCGATAAAGGCATGTTGCCGAAATATCAACCCAACTATATGTTCATTCTCCTGGTCTTTCTCTGAGGAATAAGGCTAATACTACTGGCTTATCAGACAAGGAGATTTAAACAACAAAAGAACAGTAGCTTCAATTCCACGCAATGCGCAAACATGCTGCATAGTACACAACTCAACTACATATTACACAAAATAATCCCGTAATGATCAGATCACATTGATTAATGAATATAAGTAAGTGGCACTCATATGCACTGCTCGATCTAGTTCAGACTAGACCTCTCATTCCTCCCATGACGACTAAAATGTCTGATAATCTAATCGTCTGCCTTTCCATAGCCATTCTTCCTAATTTTGTGAGCAATCCCATTTAAACCCAGTGGGTGGCAATGCATTCCAGTGTTGAAAATCTGGGCAGGAGCATATTTTGTTGGTAGAAAGCTCACCAGAGTTTTCAAATGCAAGCTCCTGTCGAATAGATATGAAACAGATAAACTCCAGTGCAGCGCTATAGGTTCTGTTCACGTAGTAAGTTAGCCAAGCTTGAGTTTAACCCCACCTTGCATTTAAGTATGCTGCTTCAGCTCACCTATTTCCAAGCGTCTACCAGAACAGAAATTGCTGCATCCTCACAGGTAATGTTTTGCACACCCCCCTGATAAATGATCTCAAAGAATAAGAATGTTGGTTCCCACAGCCAGTCATCAAGAGGAACTTTTTCACATAGTACTTAGCTGCTTGCTGTGAGTTGGGCACTCTTTGCATCCAGCCCAAAACTTTGGCATTGGGTAGTTAGGCCCCTATTGATTTGTGCCTTATCTATTCAACTCACACTTGCATAAGCCATGCGTACGTTGGGTGTCAACAATGCATTTGCATACCTGCGATTCCCCAGTGATGATTAAGAAGCCACTTAACACTACACAAATACGTCCGTTCTTATTAAAATTCATATATATTAAATACATTATTTCAAAAGTCGTTCATTCATATCACAAATGAACATCTGGCAAGATTTGGAGTAGCTTCTGCAATCACCCGAGCCATTGACAAATGGATAGCATATATCTAAGATGTCAAATACTAGCCTTTATGACAGACGTCGGATGACAGACGCACGTTTTGTGACTATGAAAGGATTGTATATTCTTGCGTATGGCAGTCACTGTGCACGAGAAATGCTACACACTTCGATAAAAATGCTGCGCCTTGTGATAAAGTGCTGATGTATCTATCTTAGCGCACTGAAGAACAAATGTAAAGTGCCGTCCCATTGCCAGTATATCCGAAAGAACTTTTAACTGTTTGAATGTCACTTCTGTTCTGAATGTAGCTTCTGTCATTCAAGCAACTGGGTTCGAAACTGGCACAACTATTTATTTTTTTCCATGGAAGAAAATCGCAGGTACCTTCCAGGAGGCAGTTGGGCGCGTAGATGAAAGTTTGAAGCAGCCGGTGATCTAGTAATGGTCGCAGTTGTGTTTGTATCGTCAATTGGTGTGTCCAAGAACGGATGCACACCTGAAACATCGTATGTGAGCTGAGATGGTCGTTTGGGTTATTCGGAAATCGTATTTGATGGGCGTCGGGCTGCGCTCGTGAGGTGGATGCCCCTGAAGCTGTTGAGTGGCATGTATAGGCATGTTGCACTTACCATGGAGTCTGAAAATGCTAGATCATATCCTAATGTTTTGAAGTCAATAAAACCAGAAATGATTTGGGCCACTATGATGTGGTGATGTGGCCTCTGTTCTGTCGGGTGAATCAATGACCACAATCATTTTGATAAGATTAAAAGCATGGCAAGCCTTGTTTATCCTGGTTGTTAAGCAGAATTGCATTCCCAACAGGAAACAGGCTGTGTTAGGTATCTCAGGACTTTGTGGTTTATGGAAGGTTTTCACATTTTTTAATTGAAAATTAACAAATGCCTTTATTATGTTCAGATTAACCAAATTTGTTGTTAATGTTTCTTTGAATCCTGATGTGGAACGGGATTGGCACGGCCTCATTTGATAAATTTTCTGGTTAGTCGGAGCGGATCGGATTGGATTAATAAATCTGGGAAAAGCGGACTGGCGTGCAGATTGGATTTTGACTAGCCGGATTGGACTGGACCGGATCCTTAAAATGCAATCCATCCAGTAGTACTACCTTGCTCGATGAAAATTGTCGCCGCATTGCGTTATACGAAGACATGTAGGGTCACTGACTTGGGTTGACCTCTGAGAGGGCAAAGGTGGCCAGTCCATCTGATCAGGCTTGGTGCAGCTTATTGATTGAAGTGCGGCTTAAATCAACAGCAATTTGATGTGGACCGCACTTGGGCCTGCGCCTACAAACACACTAATCCAGGCAGGAAAACGACCAATGCCTTTAACAATGACCTTGCATTTCTTCGATCTGACATGATACGAGATCGTCTGAAGTATTTGGAGATAGTAGTGAAACGTGTTGTCTGTATTATGCAGTACTAGGCGACGACTAGCCTGGGACGAGAACAAACATCTGTGTCCCAACACGAGGGTAAGACATCCGGAAGAGGGGAAAGTGAGGAAGATGCTCCCCACTCCCAGTTACATCCCAACTCGTCCTACCCCCTTCCCGAGCGCATGAGACCAGCATGCCCTTGAGTTAAGAAGGGGGCAGCGTTTGCGACCTCTGGGGCGTAGGAGGCAGTACGCGAGGTCGATCATGAGCCGCTGCTGCTGACAACGCTGGCGCTGGCGCCGCCTGGGAACGGAGCCGCGAGGCTGGGGCGCGTGGCTTCCCGCCAGGTAACTGTGCCATGAGAGGGACGTCCTACGAAGGACGTGGTCGGGAGACGGGATGGGGAGGGGTCTCAACTGTGGTTGGGGCCATGGGACGGCAGGAGCGAGAGGAAACGGTGATTGCGCCACAAAATGAGATCGTTGATGAGCTTAAATAGGTAGTCGCGCCGACAACCTACGGCAGCAATGACTCCGCAGCAATGACTCCGCAGCAATAACTCCGCGCCGCTCCCAAGTCCGTACAGCGGGCCGACGACCCACGGCAGCAATGACTCCGCGCCGCTCCCAAGTCCGTACAGCGGGCCTACACCGAGAATGACACAAGCCTTGCCTGCTCTTCTGTTGCGCATGGGCGGAGCAGCACTGCTGATGCATCATGGCGTTCGCGGCTTCCCAGTGATCCTGAGCACTCACCTCCAGGTGTGTGCCCTCCTCGTGTATTGGGTTCGCTGAAGGCTACCGCGTGCATCACGTACCTTTCAACGGGAGCAGAGATATCCGAGAAGGCGCTCAATTGTTTCGTCGCAAACCCGCCACACAGCTTTCTGCTGCTTGGTGATCTTTACTTTCGCAGAGCGTCTTGGGGTGCTGAGCGCGCTAGCCGCAGGGAGCCGACAGATAGAGAGAGTCGCGAACAGAGACAGTCTTTGTTTTCCGAACACTGGGAACGTCGTCCGCCTTATTTTCTGTCCGGGTCTACATCAGTAACAGAGAAATAACCCATATGCTGGCAAACAATCTTCAGTCGCTTTCCAGGAGAAATGGAGACAGCTCCAAAAAGGCGGCAACCTCCTCCTCGTATGTCTGTATCGGAATATTGCGTTTCTAGGTGCGCGCTCTCCGCGGTTGAACCTCGGTGTAAGGACTGGAGGATGGTTACAATTATATACCATATGGCCTCGCAGCTCAGTGAAGGCACTTCTGTGCCTATCTAGAAATGTTAATTTACGATTCTGGCGGCAGCCAAAGTAGTCAGACGACGGACATCCTCTACGTCACGGTGCGTCCCAGGAGGCGAGTCTTTCTCGCTGTGCGACGTTCATTAACCACCGAAAACCCTATTCCCTCAGCCAGGGCAGGACTCCAGACCAACTAACCAGGGCGCAGGCATTAGAGGGACCATATCAAGATATATACAGATGGCTCTAAGGGATATGAGTTGCTGGTGTTGGGTGCGCTTGTGTTACCCACAACGGAGAGCGCGGTTTCTGTCTTGCATCACATCTGGCTCTTTTTACCACTTCACTGCTAGCTATTTCGATGGCCCGGAAATTCTTGCGAAAGCCCGTGAATTTGTATTTATTCTTACGACCTCACAGAGTACACCCCTAGCGATTAGTCTGCATTCACTGACGTCTTCACAGCTAATGCAAGGCATGCTGGCCTTCCTACATGCATCACACGGGCGGCAAAAACAGGTTTCATTCTCCGGATTCGTACTCACATAGACATCGCAGGAAATGAACTTGCAGATGAAGCCGCAAAGACGGCAGCAAACCGGGATTAACAACTGTGTTTTCACATTCCAGCTGCTAACTGCTGTCGCTTTGCATTTGAACCAAATCCGACAGCTTTAGCATGCACGGATGAAAGCACGCATAAACGCGTGCAGTCCGCTGTTGGAACCCGCTCTAGTGATTGCACAAACTACGCAATATCTTACCAAATATTTCTTTGAGGCATGAACAGTCTGTCCTGGGTGACATGCTCACCCGCCTTAATTTTTTTGGCCGTGTTAAGTGTGTTGTATCTTCGAGATCATTACAGGATCACCGACGATACGCAACTCCATCGTTGGCGTCCAATTTGTACATAGTGTTGTGTACATAGACTCCGGTCCTTCTACCCTCCGCTGTCGTTGATATGCACGACGTCAGCATGTCCTTGTTAACATTAGTATTCATGATGTTGACACCTCTTTAGAGGCCGTTGCTATTACCAACGACTGCTACCTCCCCTGAGGATTAAAGCCGCCGTGCACTCTTACAGAATGTGCTCTACCGATGTGGGAAATTTGGATAGCTTCATGCCCGTATGATCCTGTGATTAATTTACGCTATTTTGGTTTACAAAGGTCTCTGTTGGTGTCCGAATAATGGCATAAATAGTTTATCTGAAACATCTTTGGTCTACTAGAGATTAAATCAAGCCTGCCCAACGTAACACTGGTGCCAGAAGTGCCTTATCTTGTCATTTTTACATTTATTTGGCTCTTCATCACAAATGCCTCTAACAGGGACGATAAAAGTGTCATCAGAAGTCAGACTGAAGCACAGACGCTGGCGAACTCTGACGATATTGTTGCACAGGCCAATGCAGATATTGCCAGAAGTGTGTCTCAAGCTGTCGAACAGCAACATCAGAAGCTCACTGCAGGACAGGAGTTTGTTTTCACTGAGCGGTTGGCAGACTTGGAAAAAAATGTGGCTGAAGTTCGCAGCGCATTTTTTGCGTCCCAACTGAACTCGGGGGATGGATTAGGAGCTTCAGAGATTAGGTATGTACAGTCAGGGACTTTGGAACAAAACACGCATCCAGGGGAAAGCATTGAATAAAAGCAGTCTACAGTTAATTAGCCTACAAAAACACAGAAATTCGATGGAAGTAGCTCGTGGTCAGCGTATCGAATTCAATTCGAAATCATTGCTGAGAACAACGGGTGGACTCCTGCCGACGAAGCTGTACATCTTGCGGCAAGCCTGAAAGGTGCAGCCTTAGAGATCTTGGCATGTATCGCAGAGAAGTCTCGTTGTGACATCCCGATCCTGACATGTATCGCAGAGAAGTCTCGTTGTGACATCCTGATC